>NW_022280042.1:1395197-1415272 GCF_004355925.1 Anarrhichthys ocellatus
CCACTGTTCCCCTGGCACACACTCTCATTTTCATTTAACGCTATCACAGGTAGCTCAGGCCTCCTGGGGCTGAAAATTGCTGCCGACTAGATGCCTGTGAAAGTTGTGCTGGTGGTGGCCAGCTGGGACCAGTAGAGCAGGAATGTTCTCCCATGAGAGAACATCTCCTTACAGTGGTAATTTTACTTTCTACTTTTTTTTTTTTTAAATCTTTTTCCAGAGTTCCTGCTCAATTGAGAAGTTTCTGAGCTGTAGTGTTGTTCTCTCTGGTAGTCCAGGAGCATGAAACAAGAGGAAGAACTCACCATCTGTTGAAACCAAAAATAAGACAGCATTTTGTTTTTTGGTGCGATAAGCTTATGCTTTCCTTGGCCTATAGTAACACAATCTCCGAACCCATCGGCTTTGGGTCTGACGAGCATCTAGCCTCAGGGGGCACAGTTCCTCCCACAGGATTTAGTGAGACCTCAGACCCTCTACGGTGGTCCTCATGCTCCCCCAGAAGAAAATGTACTTTTTAAAGCTAAATACATCAATCTGACGAGAGGCTGTACTGTAACTAAGTTACCCTGTACATCTCAGAGGGAAACATTGTACTTTTAACCTCACTACATTCATTTGACAACAGAAGTTACTAGTTAGGCTACTTTGCAGATTCAGATTTTATCCAAATATTATAAATCCATAATTTTAAAGTATTTAAAGTAGCAGCTGCAACAAATAAAGTGATAAACACAATGCATCAATATTTATAACGCAGAGATTTAGGTCTACCATAAATGAAATAGGCCAATCTACATACTGCGTATACTTTAACTTTTGGTACTCTAAGTATATTTTGATGCTAATACTTTTACTTAAGTAACATCTTGAATGCAGGACTTCTACTTACAGAGTAATTTTTTCACTGTGCTCTACTATTAATTTTATTAGTTGCAGAAATATGAATGGTGGCGTAAACCGACCTGCATTTGCCCGAACCAAACCCCGTGACTGTCCAATACTACTCTGACTACGATTATTGAGATTATAGGCTCGTTACTAAATATAGTTGACTCTTGGATGTCGTGGAGACTTGGAGTTGATTGAATGTGTATTTTTACTCTGGTGTATTCTTCATGGTGAATAAAGTTAATGTGAATGCACAAAGTGAAGGAGCTGACAGGGTCAGATTTCACAGTTGTTGTAAAGTTACCTTCTGAGATTTCACAACCGGCAACCACAGGGTTAACGCTAGCCAGCTAGCAACACATAGCAACATAATCGCCTCACTTCTTACTGGCTTGTTAGCCTTAGCTAGCTTGGTAGCTTTGAGCTAGGTGGGCGTGTTTCAGCTACCAGACTCCACTCGGCCCGCCTCGGCTCCATCCACGCTCCACCTCTTTCCTTAATCTGGGCTCTTCAGAAACCTCCGGGACGTACAGGTCACACAGTCTTTGGTGAAACAATGTTAAAGAAAGATCTTATGTAACGGTTCTAGAGCCGGAGCACTGAGTTCCCTTCTAGTCACAATGTCAGCCTCTGACCAGCTGATCTCTGGTGACAGGCTTTGATTTCGCTAGAGCTTATTTTTGACTTTTTCATTTTTCATGAGGTCTCTAGAGGTCGGCATCAGAGATTCCAGGTTCCCCAACGCACCCACTGACCCTCCTCCACCCCATTCTCTCTGCATCACTGGTCTCGCCGCTCACAACAGATGGCTATCACTGTTCTCTTCACCGCAGTCAAGGCCGGGCCGGGCCCTGCGCTATCTCTCAGAGTGAGGGGGGGAGGGGACGGGAAGCTCAGGGCTGATGTTGAATTTCACACCCCATGGCATCAGGATTAGCGAGACCAGGAGCTGATGGACAGCCGTGTGGAGGTGGAAGGTTGGTGCTGTCTACTGATGCCTAAAAGGTACGTCTCTGCATGCTTCCCAGTTACCGTCCAGGCTCTCAGCCGCCAGGACCTTTGACAGCTAGCACCTTAATGAACCGAGTCTGTATCCAGTAATGAGGACGCAAGGGTTGTCCTGGAGGTGCAGTGACTGAAGCAGCTATCATGCAACCAGATTTGTAGGAATCATCAGACATAATGTATCTATATATTTTCTATTTCCTTGTTCATTTTGATGAAGTATATCCTGTGGATGCAGAAGACTTGACACATGACAGGAACGTGCAACATGGGATGATTTTCTGATACAAATCTTGCATTGAATCTGGCTTAAAGTCAATATTATCAAAAGTGAGTCTGCCCTTCATGCTGTGTGCTGCTCCTTCTCTACCTGTCTGACGGACATGGGGGGGGGGGGGGGGGGCCCGCAGAGCACCCCCCCCCCCCCCGTGCGGGGGGGGGGGGTAATCAGCAGAGCTTCAGGCCAACCCGGCTGCAGGGTGGAGGGGGGGGGGGTCTGTATCAACTCCTCCACATCACAGAGCGCCGGCTGTTTGCTAGACAGAGATCTGCGGCTGCGGTTTTGGGCTGACAGACACATCCCTTAGCGGCAGCGTGGCGTACACGCCTCACAGAGCACATCGGCTTATACCTCGTCTGAAATTCACTTTTGCTCCCAGTAGATTAAACTCACACTTCAGTTCATCTCACAACACCCCGCTTAGCAGGGACACGGAGAGGATGGGCTTCTTACTCGCCCCGCATGCAAAGTATGTACAATGGCTCCATTCTTTTTTTTTTTTACACATTAATACTGTTTACCACACTCTCCATGAATAACAGTTAGGCTAAATTGAATATTCCCGAGTGGGATAAAAAGATATACACCTGCTGCTTTGGCTTTTTGTGGCCCATAGCTGGAATTTGAATCAATGTGAGGATTAAGTGCTCTTGACTTTTGCAGTTAGTGAAAATATTAGCAGACGTTTGCAATCATGCACAGAGCAAATGAAGCAGGACAGTCCAGAGCCCAGCAGCGCTGTGGTGCTGGTCTGTTCCAGCACATGTTCCACTACAACCAAGACTAAACACTCACATGTCTGACATTCACTGAGCCATGAAGTTAAGCTGCTGCAAAGTGCATTTTCTTATTAATGATCATTTGACAAATGTCTGGCACAGTTAGAGGATATCAACAGTGGCTGTGAGCAAATGAGACATACTGTATGTTTCCTGACAAATATTCAAATTATTATATATACACAGTGGTGGAAGAGGGATTCATATCCTTTATTTAAGAAAAAAATACTAAAAAGTTAAAATATCTGTTAGTAGTAAAAGTCCTTCATTGAAAATGTTACTTCAGTAAAAATATGTAAAAGTACTTCAAGTATTAAAGTAAAAGTACTCTTGCAGAAAAGTATTCCCGTGACTCGTTATCATGAGATTATTATTACTCATGCATTCATATAAAAGAAAGATTTGACTGTTAGCTGGTTGAGCTGGAGCTCATAGGGAACTATTGAATTATGATTATTGTTATTATGGATTTATCTGCTGACTTCTTTTCTGAATTAAATCCATTCTGTGAATCAGAAACCATGAAATGTTTTAGCATTAAAATGACTGAAATGTTTAAAATAGTTCTCAACTAATTGTCTGTCAGTTGACTTATTGATTAATCGTTTCAGCTGTACTTTTATTAATTATTGGGTAGTTTGATTTATGACAAATGTTCATGTTTTATGAGCACTTCGTGTGTTATTTATATGCACACATTATTTTTTTTAAAGTAATTAGTCATTAAAGCTCTCAAATAAATGAAGAAAGTGAAAAAGAAAAGTAGAAGCATGATATTTAAACAAAATACTCAAATCAAGTACAAATTCGTAAAATTGAGCAAAGTACAGTAAATGTACTTAGTTACTATCCAGCAGTGACTTTACAGTATAATATCTGTATATTTCTGAGGGCAGTAATGAGCCCGTCATGACGCAGCGAGTCAGAAGCTAAAGAAGATTCACGTCGATAATCTTCACGAAAGGTGCTCGTTGTTGCTGCTGACAGGTTCAGATTGTTATTAGAAGTGTTTGACAACTTTATGGAAATAATCCTACAAAGAAATAAAAACCTCTTTCTTTAAGTTTCCCTTTAAATATATTGTTTAAAGATGTTTGAGTGGCTTTTTAATCATAAAAACTGGAAGATAATTACTCTCCAGATACTTCAACCATCTCTAGAAGTTGACAGTGACATCATCCCTCTAGATACCTGCCAGCTTCAGGTGTCTGCAGATGGAGAGCAGAATATTCTCCAGACGTTCATTCAGCAGGATGTTCAAATGATACATTATTATTATCGAGGCACAGATATAACATGTGTTCATTGTGTTTTAAGAGTTACGTAACTACTTATGAGACATTTTGAACTCGCACATCTGCTCCACCTGACTGAGCCGTCTCTAGCACTTGGTTAAAGTATGTCAGGCCCAGGCCAAAACAAATTCCCAGGGTGCACTGCAGTTTCCAGCACCAGACCTTTTAAGGTGCCTTCATTCCAGGACGTTTTCATAACTGATCATTTTTAGTTTAGTCTAAGGGGGCTGACACAACAGAATGTCAACACTGATCACTTTGCAGAAACATGCTTTCAGTAGGAACTTGGTGGTGTTGCTGACTATTTATTACTGAATATCACTGTGACATATAAACTGCTTCTGCACAGAAATGCAGATTACGTGACTTTTGTTCTTTTCACACAACTTTAAATTCAGTGCAGATTGTAAGAAGTCCACGTTTACTGTGAATCGACTTCTCAGCCCGAAGAAACTGGGCAGAGAAACTTAAGTTCTTTAATAATGATTACCCTATCTGTTCATGTTATCTTCCTTTTTACTTTAAAATATTGATATTGTCTCAAAAATCCAGTATCCATCTGGCTCTAAAATCAATGCACTTGAACCTCTTCATGAGATGTCCCTTTCTGTTCAACGTTTACACTTCAGACCTGAAGTACATTAAGTTAGGATTAAAACCTGTCAGTCACCACAAGCATCATTTACACTCACCATGTATTATCTTGTGCTATTTCCATGATAAAGTTGATTCCTATAGCGCTGAAATAAAAATCAACAAAAGAAAGATAGCCAGTAACCAGTGAGATGAGAGATGAGATCAATAAAAGTGAAATGTCTGTTCTAAGCAGCACATTCATGAAGAGCATCAGGACATCTCAACAGAAAGTCCAGGACAACAAGCAGCTCCTTCCCTGATGACGACCAAACAACACAGAACTAACACGACCCTCCAAACAGCAGCTGCTCCACACTCACTACCACACTCCTCTCAAACAGAGCAGAGCAGCAGGTACAGCACGGAGGAATACCTTTGCGCTCGGAGCGTTTCTTCCTCCTCCTCTTGCACCTGCGGCGGATCAGGCAGCAGTAGGCTGCCGTGGTGCCAGAGCTGTCCAGCAGCAGAGCCATGGCTTGGGTCCTCTCAGCCAGCCTGCAGGCTCTGGTGTGCTCCTCACTCTCAGCCTAATGCTAAGTACAGACACAGAGTGTGCCTGTACAACTTTGGACAGAGGAGGGGAGGCAGGGGGAGGCGGGGGGAGGCAGGGGGAGGGGCAGCCAGTCTACCATGAAGCAGCCAGAGAGCTGTTGGCACATTGGCTCGCTGTGGTAAATGGCTGTCAGATAAATGGGCTGGGATGACTCCTTGTCTCCTCCTCCTCCCCCTCTGTCTCTCTCTGGCTTACCTCTCCTCTCTTTCCCCCCCCCCCCCCTTTCCCCCTCTCAAATGTATACCCTGGGCTGTGATGAACTTGGCACATAGGCACTCTTGAAAAATACCAAAAAGTGCCTTTTGAATATGCATCTGACACTACATGAGACAAGTGTTTAGAGTAGCTGGAGGAGAAGAGCGCATCCATTACAGGAAACACTGCAGGATCAAAAACACCAACAACTTTTTCACACAACACTTTCACAGGTGTTTGGCAGCTAATACCAAGAATGCCACGGCTTTGCTCTCATATCAAACACCTGTAAGTCCTTTACAATCAACACAGCTCCCACATTCATGTCAATGAGCCCCATGACATAGTGTGCCGAGACGGAAGGCTAAGGCTGAATAATAAAGCTAAAGAGTTCAACTTGTGTTGGCCGTGCAGACACGAGTAAGGTCACATTTCTATAGAGATGGTCCAGTGGGGCGCTGGATTACAGAGAATGTGGATCTACAACTCAGAGCCTGGACCTAAAGCAACCAACACAACCCCTACCACATGTTGAGTGTTATTATCACATTGAATATCTGAGGTTATCACTAGCATTATAATGCTTTAGATGGGCCAGACTGCACCCATCACGGTGGGAAAGTCAAAATCAAACATTGTGGTTTGAAACAAAACAACTTTAAGTTTAGGCAACACAACTATTTGGTTAGGTTGAGGATAAGATCTTGGTTTTGGTTGAAATAAGTACGTAAGTTAGGTGACAAAAGTATAATAAAATAAGTATAACGTAGACTTTTGGTTTCATAGGGGACACAAACGGCGGTCTCCTGGGTGAAAGTCCTGTTTGTTTGACCCATCCACCCCGACCTCCTCCCTAAGAGGACTGTCGCTCTTTGTTCCACGTCATGGTCACTAAAAGGTGGACCGCGGTCCGGTTTATTATACAAGATTGAATTGAACTGAATAAGCTTTGCAGCTTGAGTGAGCTACACACACACAGGAGAGACCAAGAGCAAACAGACTCTTACATGTTCATTCTTCCGACGGCCAGTTTAAAACCAGTATGTCTCATATGTTCAGAGACCGTGGCGATTGGTGGGCAATGTGAAGCGTCACTGCAAAGCAAAATATATACCTGTGGTTTCAATAACCACAGATAAAGTCCCTGAACACAACTTTCTCCGTTTAGAAGATGAGCAGAATATGGATATCTTAGCTTTTTTGATTGACATCACTTCTCACCTGAATGAATTGAATTTAAAGCTGCAGGGCAAAGACAATTCAGTTCAATTCCCTCATCTTTGTAAAGAACTTTATTCTAAGAGTCACATTTTTCAAGGTGTCTGTAACTTCCTTTGCTGCCCCCAAGTGGACATAAATCAATGAATGCAGCTCTAACACAGAGGACTACGCTGCTTACTTCAACAGGTCGCAGGACACTTGAACCCTCATCCTACCGACATATTCAACATACTGATCCCAAGAACTACCATCAGGGCACAATGTTCACTTATTTCTCCCCAAATTGATTCGCATATTGTGTCAAAATGAAAAGCGACAGATCACATGGGGAAATGTGTGTGTGTCTCCTTCACAGTGACCGAGTGTCCCTCCCCTACTGATAGTGTGTGATGCTTTACATTAGGACCCTATCTATTAAAACTACACAGGATGTATGCTGCTGCTTTTGACACATTTATGGACAAAGTCATGAACGATTGGAACTATAGAATAAAGCACCTGTGGGAGATGACGCACTACCCACAGGTAGGATCAAGGTTAATAAAACATGCACTGATGAAGCAGCATCCAATGGAGGACCAATTGAGTCCTAGTGGTGGTGAGACAATATGTCCTCTAGTGCTGTTTATACATGCAGAAAATAATAATGAGATTAATATGAACTTGTTACATGTTCTATTGTATGATGAAACTTACTTCAACTGTGTTGAACAGTGTTACATTCCTGTGTGAGTGGTTCAGAATTCAGAAAACACTGTGAACGGAACATTTGTGGACGACAATAGTGAAATAATTATTATGAAATAAAGGATGATGGCATGATGTTCCATAAACAGTGTTACTATGACAGTGTGAAGGTCAGCATTGCCCCCTTGTGGGCTGCAGTCACACTTCAACACCACACATGAGATACCAGCAGCACTGTTTCTTCATTACCAGGTTTATGGCGACGACGATGATTGCAAGTGAGATGAATATTAAACTGTAACGATGGTCTTGAGGAAACACAGCCGTCCCTCAGCAGACGTTTGGAACACAGGCACAGGTGGAGCTAGTGACATTAATAATGGCTGCATTCAGTTTAGGTGTTCCACAGTCCTGGTATTGTGCTGTACAGCCACATCATTAATGTGATCAGACCAGAGACATCACGCTGCTTCCCACCATTGACAGGAAACAGGAAATCAAAACCCAATGCAGCATTGCCCCAGCTGTATTCCAAGCATTGGAGGGATAGTAGTGGTGAATCGATACGTGACTACTGCACTACTGACCAACAAAGACAGCACGCAGGCTACTTCCTCCTTCAACCACACAAACACTTCCTGGGTGCATCTGATTGGTCAAATGCTTTCTCTTTATACGTCTCCTGTCCTGGATCATGATTTTATCATTTTACTTTTATCATTTTACACATTTAGAACGAGGAACCACGAGGATTTCGCTCGTGAAAACACTTGTATAATGTCTTCTCTGTCTGAGGAAATGATGTCACAATGATGTCATCAGCAGTTTCTCAGTTTGGGCTCGGTGGCACAATTATAACGGAAACCCCGGTGTCCTAAACTTGATGACACGAAGTTTGAAAGATGTGGACATTTAATAGGCAGGGGATCTAAGCATAAGATGCATTATGGGAAATGCAGGATCCTGTGTTTTAAGAGTTTGACTAAAAGTCAGAATACCTTTAATTATTGTGAGGCCTCCCAACTTTCTTTTGCTTGAGTGCCTCTTTAATATTCCATTCAAACATAGACATGCAGTGAAAGGGAAGTATGCACGCAGACTCAACCAACCTGGTTTATGTCTTCTTCTTCTGGAAGGACTTCAGCAATATTGTGCTCTGAAATGAAGAAAACATGTTGTTATTGTGACGAATGCAGCCGTGTCTGTCGTCCGAAGGCCAAGCGGTAAAAGCTGAGGTTACAGAGAGCGGCTGTAGGGGGAGCTGTCCTCTACATCTCCACACTGTGAGATACTGAGCTACATGTAACACACTGCTCCCTCTCCTCCCACTCCTCTATGCATCTCAGCTGAAGGAGCTCGGCGTTAGCAAGAAGCAGATTCCAATAACTCCACATAGAAGAGGAGACGACGCAGTCACGTGATCTGACTGTGTGGCTCCTGTGCTGACAGGCAGAGAGAATATTCACAGATTACAATTGCACAGAAATCACAGGAGCTTCTGGTGTCAGTCTCACAGTGACGCCGCTCGGAATCCTTTCATTAAATTAGTTCATTCAGTTTTATCAAGTCAAGGAAAATCGTTCTTTTAAGTAGTATCTCAGATGTGAAGTGAAGAAATGAAGATACTAGAGAGGACACAGAGGGTATTCCGGGAGCCAGGGGGACCCAACATGGCATCAGGACTCTCTGTGAGGAGAAGGTCAGAGGTCAGGTGTGATGCCAGGTGTATTGAGGCACTGGGAACCTCTCCAGCTAGGATTAAAACACGGACCGGTGTTTCTTTAAAGGAGTGGTCAGAGAGAGATGAGCCAGGAGACAAAGATGTGTCCCTTTGTTCAAACTTCAGTAACACAAATACAAGACCACAGATACGAAGAGCCAAGATCTGGAGTCACAAAGAAGTGAAAATATGATGTTTAGGTAACACTGTCTATGACTCTATGTCTATAATGAACTATAAACATACTGATAATGAGTTATCCTCCCTTTATAGCATTGTATAATTATATCTATCTATATAAAGGCTTTATAACAATAGTCATAACACATTAAAGCGTGACACCACTGAGAATAATCACATTCAAATTTAACATAACAGTGATTATATATAGTGAGGATTATAATGTATCACTGTGGGAATTACACTACAGTCAGTGAGTGACCAGCATTTATTACCAGCAGATTTATGAGAATTGTGAGAATTACATTTATGAGTCATTATAAAATGCTTTATAATAATTAATTTTTTATTTTTTACAAAAGGCTTCATAGTTCAACAAATAATATTTAAATTTTAAAATCTAAAATAGGTCATGTATCACGTTCTTCTCTAACAAATTGAATATTATTTTAAAGGATGAAGAAGAATGTATGAATGAGTGAAACATCACATCAGATATCACATACAGTACACTGCATTCATTTTCATTGGGATTGTTCAAACAAAAACCCACTCATTAGAATATAAAAGATGATGTGACGACAAAAATGATCTGAAGTTAGCGCCTTTACATTTATTCAAAGACCTTTAAGATCATATACAATAATAATAATTGTATATTTCCAAGTGCATAATTAAAAACCTCTCTTTAGTTGAAGTTATTCAATAGGGTCATGATTAATAAGCTGTGACAAAAATTGGAATAATCTTTAATAAACCCCATTAATGGGATCCAATACACTCCTTTGTCATTTTTATTTTTTCATTTAATAATTAAACTGCATTCTGTTTGTTTTCCCTATCTTCCCTCAAAGTTCTGTAAATTATTAAATTCCCTTTGAAAACGCTTTTGAATGAATTTCATTTACTTTGTTTCCCTTAATATTATATAATCTCTCTGGAATAACAAAACTAAAACTGCTTTCACTGGGGTGTTAGTACCAGGCCTCCATTAGAAGACACACCGGGTCACAGTGAAATGCTAACACAAGCTAACACATGTAGCACCCTCCATCAACGGTACCCACACTGGATGGACTTCCTGCACTCAACCTGAAACAACACACCATCCCTGTCACTACCACGGGGCTTTAAAGTGACTTAGAACACGGACGTGATAAAGACGAGCCAGATGTGAGCCAAAGACAACATGAAGCGTGAACATCTGTATCTGTTTGGACAGGGAGGTAAAGAACAGCAGCAGGAGCCGAGGTCGAGTAAACACAGGCTTTTACTATCCATTACCCTCCAACACCAGCACAGTCACACCACTCACTGTTTCCCACTTCATTCATTGTGCTTACTGCTATATCTATAATATCTATTTTAAACTGCTGTGAAAACATCTCCACCAAACAACTGTGTTTGTCACCTAAAACTACATTAAACTACATCATATTAGAACATATCATGAGAAATATACCTTTAATCATATCTATGTGTTATAGTGTATTAGAATAATATTAGAGCCATAACTGGCCTTGAGAAGAGATTGAGTCTCATCCTGTCTGTGTGTTTTTAAATGATTCCTTTGTTACCTTTTCTTGTATGGAAGTGAAGCTTAGTGAAGCTTTCTTCATCTACCTCTCTTCACTCCAGATCCACGACTGAGTTTAAAGAATAGATATTACAGAAGACTGGATACATAAATATGCATGGTTTTATTTTTATGATGTATGTATCTCTGTCCATAAATGTGAATAAGCCCTTCTTACATACGAAGTAATCTGAGATAAATATGCTAATCCTTAATGTAACGCCATAGTAATCATTCTGCTGTATCTTCCTTTTTATCCATATGTGGTTGACGGTCGGTATGTAGAAACCCAACATTCCTGCAGTTCAGGTGTTTGTGAGGAGAGCAGTGTCCTTCATTTCAAAGTGCTTAGAAATGAAGGAACCAGCCATTCGTCTCACTGAAGCTATTCTATACTGGAGCAGACCAGCAGAAGGTACTGTGACGACATAAACGGGGGGGGTACCCACAATGTTTCTGACATACTGGAATGTTCTTTGCAACCAATGGTTCTGTATCCATTGGTACAATCACAGTAGAAATACAGTGTTCACATTACAAAGTGAACCAGCAGGACTCTGCACGTATCAACTTGCCACAGCAGCACCTCGACAGACAACACGAGGTTCCCTCTAGTGTTGGACACGTCAAAGACACTCATAGTCTCTTTTTAAAATGAACTTCCATGGTAGGGTTACTGAGTTGTTCGGTACTCACACTACAAAACTACTACTTGTTCAGGTTTAGTAAAACATTGGGGTTTGGGCTCAAATAAGTGTGTTTGTTACGTAACTGCCGTTACTCAAGTAGACTACGTTAGTACGTAACAAAAGAAAGGTAAAATGACTTTTGGTTTCATAAGGGACACAACCAGTTGTCGTCTGTCCAGGCAGCATTCAGGCAGCAGCAGCCTCCTCGTGCCTCCTTTCACCTTAAGGGTCCTCCACAAACCTCAGCCTCGCTCTGATATACACCACCGGCTAGTGAAGCTGTGAGGTCGACTGAAATCAAATGTCCAAATGTGATCCAGGGGTGTGCAGAGGAGGAGCAGCAGCGACGGAGCGGAGGCTGGAGGATGCATCTTTCTTTCCTTTTTCCAAAATCCCACAGCACAGACGGATGAGAAGCAAATGCAAAGGGATGTCTGTAACCTACTTTCAAACATTTGCATATTATTCAGAGAGGGAAGAGGCAGTTCTAGAGAGGGGGGTTGATGGGATGGGGGGTGGGGGAGTTTAGGGGCCTGACAAGGACAAGACAGGTCGGCTGAAAACAAAGTCAGCATTTCAATGCCCTCGAGATCGCTGTGTAATAAATCTATTTGGAACCACATCAAACTGTATTCACAGCACCAAACTCCAATCCAAACACCTCTTCAAATTAGAGCTCTTCGTTTTTCTTCACTTATTCATGAATGTTGTCTTTTCAATGGCGCATAACCATTTTCCTACAGTGGTAAATATTTCATCACGGATCAGCATGTGAAAAGGAAAATGCAGCCGATCCCATAATTTAGGCAGTAGCTGGTAACTATGGGGGGAGGGGGCTCTCTTTCCCCCATTGTCTGATCTGATCCGTTGTCTAAAATGCCCTTCATCGGGTCGGAGCGCTGCTGACGGAGGAGTGTATCTGCAGCAGAGAGGGGACCGAGGCTGGAGGAGGAAATAATGGGACTCCAAAGAACAATATAGGGAGGACACGTACACACACAGCAGGCGTGTGGTCCTAAAGGTCTAAATCAGATCTCATGTCTATTCAAACCTTGCAGGGGGAGTGTGTTCCTGTTTCAGTGTGTTAACGTCACCTCTCGGACTTCTTCACCTTTCCATGAGGACACAGAGCCTACTGACTTAAAGCTCCACTCACTTTACACATCAAGGTCAATTTACTGAGCATTTAGAAACAGTTCTAAATGATGTCTCCTTTGTGACCTCTGACAAACCTGCATGCCGTCATTAGAGGAAACGCTACATTTAATATCGACTAACACATTAACTGGATCTAATGTGTCATGGCCGATGCCCAATGCATTTAACATAGTTCAGTATCAGGTCTGATCCACAGTATCCAAATATACCAGTGTGGTGTATTTGGTGCATTGCCACTTTTACATAACTGCTCAGTGTAAACTGCTCCACTGACAGTAAGAGTCAGGGTTTGCAGACAGTTACAGGGGATGATGGTAGACCATGTCCCTTGAGTAAAACATGCTTATTATTATTATTATTAACTTTTTGTCTGTCTTATGGCTGCAACTAGCAAATAATCACTCAACTGTTTGGTCCATTAAACATCGTAAATGAAGTGAAAACAGTAAAAGGAGTGCCCATCCCAATTTCCCAAAGCGAAGTTGACATGTTCAGATTGCTTGTTTTGGCTAACAGCCGGTGTGGAGATGTAATCCGGGAACCCATCGGCTATCATCTGGCGATGAGTTAGCTTTTATTAGCTCAAGTTGCTAATCGGACTGTAAACAATAAGCGGCTCATTGTAAAGGAGGTCTTGGTCCATATGTTGCTGCTTTCACTGTCACCTTGACTAATCGTTCTCCTTGTTTTGCCTCAGCTTCCCTCTTTCCCTCCTCTGCGCCGTCTGACACAACGCTGTCAGCTGTGCTATTTTTACACAAGGAGAGCTCATTTGATCTCATCCCAGCACTCGTGTTGCCACCTCTGAAGGTGTTCAAGTGTTTGAAAGGTCAAATTATGGCAATTATTTCTCAGGTTTGCAGAGCACCTGTGGATGCCCTGGATCCAGTCTGAAACGACACTAAGTCAGATTCAGGGCTTGGTCAAATGTTCAGTGAACTCCGATAATGAATCCTGTTTGCCTTTTTCTTGCCCAGTCATACTTTATTGTAGTTATATCACACAATAACTTCAGTGAGCACTATGTGATCATAACTGGAAAGTAAGCAGCACATTACCTTATTATTTTGTTTTAAGTCCACAGTATTCCACTAAGAAAAGAAAGAAATCCTCAGGGTTGGTATTTACAGTAAATGTGATGAATTACTTATTTAGTTTGATGGTCAAAGCACACAAATGTACCGTATCATAGGCCAAATAAAATAAGATAAATTAAGGCCAATTCATAATTCTGTATTTCCCTCCAAGATTACCTGTGCTGGGTCATTTTATTCTCCTGACTCTGTGTGTGGGGTACCCTTCAGAATAAAGGTATCGTTATCAAGCCCCTCTGTGTCTCTCATCCTTTTAGGATTTTTCCTTCATGTTGGGAGCTTTTATCTGTGCAGCCTCTCTGCTGAATGAGTCCCCAGAGCGTTGTTGAATTACGCCGGCACACGGGCCGTTCGATTGGCTGTCTCTTACTGTATTGGAAAACGTCTGTCTTGATGGGAGCAGCCGGGCCGAGGGTACACTCTGCTGACACGCAAACACACACACACGCTAACACATTAACTGGATGCCATTTACTCTCCCACTCTCACTCCCATGCTTTATTGACATTGAGATGAAAATGAAAGGGAAAATGGGGCGGGGCCCCCAGGGGACACTGTGCACCGGACGGGTCGCATTCCTGTGACCTTCAACATTACAACAAATCAATCGCAGACTCGCCTACATTTTCACGGATACACGAGAAATATTCAAATCTAATGAGAAGATTGCTTTTAGAATGATTCGGTTTTTTAGAACTTATGTGCATTGATTTATCCATCATATCTATCGGTTCTGATAATATTAACCTCAAAGTAACTGCTGAGATCTGGGAACATGATGACATCACTACAACAAAGAAGGTGCCACGAGACTTCATTTCTGTTGTTTTTATGCGGTGAAACTTTGAGAATGCATGAGAAAAAATATTAGATTTCCATTCATTTCATAGTTATTTTTATGTTTTCAGACATCACACTCCCCATGTTCTGAGAGTGGTCCACTGATCTACCAGTCACTCACATCACACTCACATGGACAGTTAAAAAGGATCAGATTGATGGAGGAGAACCAGAGTCTTTTTTATTCCACACGTGTGTCTTCTTTGTCAAAATCTGGTGCCTACATTACCCACAATGCAACTCAACCACCACTAGCTTGGTCAGATATTCCAGCGTGTTATGCTAGTAACAGCAGCAGCGATGCACATGGGTCTGGTAAACTCACTTCTTTCTAACTCTGGATTGTTCCTCAGACATGTAGTCTTCAGACCCGACATTGTTGTGGGAGCAGAGGGGCCTAGTGGTCAGATCACACTTAAATAAACACCGAAGGGCCTTGGGGCCCTCATACCATAAGCACTGAGGGGCTTATGTTTTAAACACCAAGGGGTCTGGGGGGCCACAGTGGTTATCTCACACTATAACACCCAGAGGTGGTCAGCTTGTGCCGTGTACTCCGAGGGCCCTGGTGTTCAACTTCCTCTGTGCCTGAAGCTCAGAGGGCCTCTGGCAGTCTGAAGCCTTGGGGCCCAGTCCATGTATACAGTGGTCAATAATAACATCTGTCAGATGCTAGCATCTGTTACTTGTTGTCATGTAATGCGTTAATATCACGTGTCTCCATCAACACGGAAACAATTTAGGTTTAGGCAATAAAGTTGTTTAGGTCTAGAAAAAGAAAAGATCCTGGTTTGGTGTTTCTTACGTGAATGAACTTGTGTAGCCTACGTAATTACAAACAAGTCAACGTTGGCTTTTGGTTTCATACGGGACACAAACAGAGGTCTCCTGGGTGAAAGTCCTGTGTTCCACCCATCCGTCCGCCCTGACCTCATCACTACTGTAATTAACATGTAGTTCCGATGAACCTGGGGATTTGTGTGTCCTCCATGATGAAGGATTTATGAACAGTAGTGGTCATTTCACTTATCTGTCAAATCCGGCTGATTTAGCCTATAATTGGGTACCATAATAATAATGTCATGACATGGTGCCCTGGCTTTAAAAACTCTTGTATTTGGAGTTCAAACTGAACAAGAACAAACCTGAAATGTTGCTAATAATCCCTCATAGCACAGAACACCATTTTAGTGATATACTTGCATTCCCAGACAGGAATGATGGACAAAACTACAAAAACAAGTCGTAGAATCATCATTTGGGCTATTTTTAACAATCTCAGCGATGGTTGATGTTAAAGAGTGTAGGTTCAGCTGTCAAAGGGAAGAAATGAAGAGAAATTCAAGCTGCTCTCGTACTGCAGGGAAAAGACACGAAATGACTGAAGTCAGCAGCCGGAGAGCTTATCACCACAAAGTTTATCACCCTCAGAGAGGAATTAGGAGCTGTTTTGCTTCCAGCATCACCGGTTTGTCAGAACTGATGCCAATGAAGATAACTCCGAGCTTCAATTCGACATGGTAGCAGAAATGACTCAGAACCCCCCACTGCACGCAGCTCTCTCTTCTCAATAAACAAGCCTTTTGATTTAATCACAAAACTGGGTGGATCAGTGAGATTATCACTGCATTAGCTAATTAGGCCCTGATCCCCGCAGAACCAGAACCTGGAACACAGGTGTCGAACAGCAGACGCTTTAACTTTAAGACGCCATTGTCTGAAACTTGACCCAGGACCTGCTGATTTCATGTCTTTAAAAGCAGCAGAGACCAAACCGCGGCTTCAAAACCCTGACCTCAACCCTCATGTCTCCAATTATTCCACCAAATTCTAATGTTCCCTTTATCTCTGAAGCAGCTATATCCAATTAAGCCCCCGTCCCTCCAGAGAAGGTCCTTTTCACTTCTTCAATCAGTCTTCACTCACAAAGGTGACACATGACCCTGCTGGCTGCCTTCAATCCCATTATTCTCTTTGTTCCGACTAGATTTGAGGAAGTCACCGCACTCAGTCAAGAAATATTTCAAACATGGAACTCCCCTTAAAGCCACGACTGATTCAGTATTGATGAAATAACTGAGGTAGAACGTATCAACTGGTGAGCTTTACCCCCGCAGTAGGGTTTCAAGTTATTTCAGATGTTCAAATGTTAAGGGGGGTTTGGGGATGACTTGAATGCACATATGAAGAAAAACAAGCCTCAGCTTTGCTTCAAGTTGAATAAAGTTCACACACACCAACACACTTGTGTTCAACACAACTACATATGGCCTTTGTTGTCCGCAGCAGACAGAATGGACGCGGTCTCAGTCGCCTGTCTGCTCTGAGCGGCCGCCGGTCATGTCATCTGCCAGCAGAGGAGGAGGAGGTGGAGGAGGAGGGAGGACGAAGGCTCGGCTTGTCTCCTTGAGGCGTTGCAGTACAGACAGCGACAGTCACAGGCTTGAGGTGTGAGACACATGTGTGGAGGTTCCAGAACTTCGGCTTTTATAGCTCGTTCACGTATGGACGTCTGCTAACCGCTGGCTTTCTGTTGCACCGAGCACAACAAAACATTATCACTGGTTCTCAACCTGGGGGTCTGGACCTCCGAGGGGTCGTGAGATCATCTCTGGTCTCCAGATGGTTGTAGAGAAAAAAAAAAAATATATATATATATATATATAGAGTGGTGATGGTTTTTACATGACATCACTGTGATGCAGAATGGATTTTACTGAGCGCGTTTGTGACAGTCAAAGAGTTTCTGACGGGGAGGGGGGGGGGGACATCACAGAACGCATCAAAACCCCACAGTGCTGGAGCACAGTGAACGACGCCTCGCTGACACCAAACCAAACTAAACGAAACCAAACTCACTCAAACAGGTTGAGAATACACTTAAATGCTCAAAAAGGAAGTAGTCCATAGCGTGCACTATGTTCTGCACATGTAACTTGATGCAAAGTAAAGGCATTCGCAAACATTGTTTCCTGTGATTAAAACATCAATATATTCCTCAATATATGTTTTCAAACTGTTGTTTTTTTGTCACACAGAACGCAAATATTATGCTGCCAAAAAGCGGCACCATTTCTTTCTGTAACAAGGTGGACTAAAGGAATAAAGGCATCAACATATTCAAATGGTACACTATAGTACACAACAACACTGAGGCCCATTGTCCCAACCAGGGAAGCAAACTCTATTACTCTGTTCAACCTTGACAAAGGCAGCGCGGACCAGATCCACTCCTATTGTTACTACCTTTCACAATAAAAGCCCGACACGTATTGTGTAACATTTTGCCAGAAGGAACAGTAGCTTAGGCTAGTTCGAGTTGTTTCTCTGCCTGCACCAATCTATTGGAGCCTTTTATTGATAAAGTGTTGCAACCGTCGCAAATTAACATCGCTGACAGTGTGAATAGTTTTGATGCTAAATATTCGTAGGTGAAGATCTCTTATTTTTGTGTAATTTATTCGCACCCTTGGTGTGTAGAACTAGGAAAGGAACAGACTACTGGTCAGTCATAAAGGTCAACAACTTATTTTGACACAACGGCTCGCTAGTTTATTTGTGCTCTATTTCACTGTAAAATGCGTTGCATCCACTGGTAGTCTCTTGAAACCCACTGAACATACTCATACAGACATACTGCACACATGACAAGAGGAGTCACAACTCTACGATGCAACGCATCCCATTTTATAAATGCAGAAATGACAGCCATGCAGTACTCCACCTGTCAGAGATGATTCAGTGCGTCTGTTGCAGCGGGAGCCACAGAGTGAACGGCGTCCTCTCTGTTCCACTGTACAGCACTGACAAAGTCACCTTGTCTCCCTGCAGTAGCAGCACCCAGGGGTCCAGTCCCGCCCTCCCTGTCACAGCGTGGCCCCTGCTGGCCCCCATCTGACGCACTGACACAGAACTGCGCACAGAGCCCGGCTCCCCACCCTCCTCCGAAAACAAGCAACAAAGCATCTGCTGTGATGTGATTGTGGCTGACATCGTCACAAAGAGATAGAACTAATAATTAGATTTTGGATTCCTTGTAGTGTGTCCAAATCTGATTTATTATCACTTTCTGATGCCGAGGTCACACTGACAGGGTGAACTCTGCTGAGTTTGGCTTTCGTCCCGACTCTTCAACAGAACAAGATGCTTGAGGAGTTATTAGAATCCATCTTTTTTAATCCCGACTGCTTTCCATCTGTCAGAATATAGAGGAATACATGTGTAATGTGTCTGGATTCACAGCATTTCATCCCTTTAAAGAAGTGGAAGAAGATTCTAATTCCCAGGTGGACGGACCGTACCGTCCGTGAGTCATCAGTCCACACGGTGACAACACACCACTTGAAGACGCCTCACAACTGCACCGTGTGTTGTCAGAAATGATTACACCAAAAAGCTGGATTCAGTCTGCAGTGGTTGCGTAAGCAGCCTGTGGCAGAGTCCTGAGTTAACCTCGTCCTCGCTGCCGAGCTCGATCTGCAGCCTTTTTAATCCACTTCCAGCGCAGCGTGTTCAAGACGTGGAGCAGGCAGAGGATCAACAACCTCACGTGGACAGACGGAGATGCAGACGGGTTCATCTCTAAATGCATAAGCAGCAGCCTGCAGAGCACCAGATCAGATCCAGCAGGCTCTCAGGGCCAGAGGGTGCTGGGACCTTTGTGATAGTGATGGATCAATGAACTGAAGGGATCGATTAGCTGAACACAGGAACTACTAGCCCATTCTGATTCTGATTTTATAAAAGTCTGACCATCCAATTTCTAACTTTCTAAAAAACACTTTTGATAATCTCAACCGTCCCGAAGACAGATTTGAAATGTAATCTTCTTACTTTGTTATTGTCATCTGTAGCAGTTATTTGAATTAAAACGCACAATTCAAATGATTAGTAAATAAATGATTGTATTTTCATTTAAATATTTGCTTTGATTAATAAAATCTTAGCATTAGCAGTTTAAATTATATATAATAAACTGCTGCGAGGTAGTGTTAGGAAGTTAAACAGGTTATAATTCTAAAGAGCTTCCACACTGACATGTTGTGTTGTGTGTGTGTGTGTGTGTGTGTGCGTGTGTGTGCGTGTGTGTGTGTGTGTGTGTGCGTGTGTGTGTGGCTGAGACGTTACGGTCATGACCGATCAGCTGGAAACCCTTTCGTGTTTCGATTGGGTAAAACCGGCCGATCAGTCCCATATTATTTCCATGCTGGTCACATTTACACACAGCTGCACACACACACACACACACACACACACACACACACACACACACACAC
>NW_022280042.1:1415282-1434799 GCF_004355925.1 Anarrhichthys ocellatus
ACACACACACACACACACACACACACACACACACACACACACACACATCATCGTGTGGAAGTTCTTCAGCATGAGTGAAGAAGACAAAAAGAAAATAAGCTGTAGAGGAACAACTTGTTATATTGTAAGTCATTCCATCATGCTGCTCAGAGTAACCACAGTGAGCCACGAAGCTAAACAGCTAATATTGTCAGAGGTTGCATTGACTTGATTATGATGCATTCAGGCTCTATTCAGTAAAAATGAGTATGGGTGACGGTAAATTAAAATGCTATCATGATGTGTTCAAATGTAATCTTGTAAAATTGAAGACGTTTTTGGCTCCGTAGTTGAATTCATCTAGTTTATTCTTTAAATGGGGTATTAGAAATGAATTATAAACTTCCTCACACAGCAGATTACATTCAACATTAAAAATACTGATGTCAACATTTTATTTTAATTGAAGCAAGTATTTCAATAAAAATAAAACAAAGTACAATTAAAATTAATAATGTAGTGAAAGAAAACCGTCAAAAATATTTTGTATTGTTGTTTTGTATTGAATTATCATCACACTGACTTTGGGACAGCTGAAATTCTTTTTCAGCATTGCTGTCTGTTAGTTCTTTATTTTATGTTATTTTATTTTATTTTATTTATTTTATTTATCGTTTCGACTGTCTCACTGAGCTTTCTGTTATTATTATTATTGCCTTGCTTTTGCTGCTTTGTCTGTCAAAGCACTTGTTTTTGTAAATGTTTTTAAAGGTGCTATTTAAATAAAGTTATCATTATTATTATTATTAATATTAATAATGTCGCTCAGCCGTCCGATTCACCGTGGAGCACCTGAAAGCAACATGTCTCTGTCTAAACCTGAAAGAAAGATTTCTCATGGAGTTTAATGTGACTACTTCCTGTCTCATCTGCAAAGAGAAAGCCGCCTTATAATAACATAATAATAAGCAGCATTATTCTACACGGGAGGGGAAGCATCGCTCACCATCACAGTGGACACACAGCTGGTCTTTAATACATTTGTTTCTCCACCAAATTGACCCTTAGGAGACACTCAAATCTATAAGCTACAGTGGGTGGACAAAATAAAGGAAACACAACATGTTGATGAAGTTTCACATTAAACGCACAAACTGAGACACACAGACGAGTGGTCCTGTGTTCCCGTCAGAACGTGTTCTCCTCACATGGAGACAATATTGATCTCACACCGACAGAGATAACGTCCTCTCACTTGTGTGTTTATACAGCCAAGCAAATAACCACACATTAAATACTAGTAATACATCACCTGTACAATATCTGAACAAAAATACAGCAACCAAACAAGAATAACTACAGCAGCTTCGCTATATGCATGTCAAGTCAATAGGAAATGAAATGCATCATTAAATGTGATCAATGTTAATTGTCATATATATATATTCATATACTGATGTGAGCTGCTCCAGCAACAATAACCCTGGTGAGCTGATAAGAGGAGAGAAGAGCTGTGAAAATAATATAACCTTTTTTTAATCAATAATGCCATTCCGTATTCTTCTGTATTATTCACTATACACAAGCAACACAACATTGGACACAGTTATGAACTGCTCCTTCATGTTGCTGTAATGAGGCTGATGTGAAGAGCATCTTTATTCAGCTACTGAATGTTAGTTTGAATATATATGAGAATACATAATAGAGTATATTAGAACTTTAAGCCTTGTAAACATGTAATATCATTATCATGGCTGAACTTAAATAAAACACACTAATATATGAATCTTACTGATCTCCAGTCAGTAACAACAACGAATCACACAAACATCAAACAGATCAATCTCAACACCTGAATATGGATCAGTCACTCTAAACCTCTTCTGATCATGTAATGGTACCAGATGAACATCTTCATGTCGATTGAACATATAACTACAACCCCCCCCCCCCACTGATAAATATTTAAAAGAATTATGAATCTTACTCAGTTCAACTTTTACTACACGGTGCATTTTCCCCACACTGAGCTCTTCCAAAGAGGAGCTATTTCATTCGTTGGTTACTTCATTACTCTCATTCACATGACACAAAGTTGTTGATAGTAGCTGCTACTTGTTCTGGTTCCACCTCGAGGTTCTACGTGAGCTGATACTAGAAGGTGGAGTTAGAACAATGCAGACCACTGATTGGACCAAACTACGTACACTATGAAGTACACTACGGTGTACACTACACAGTATACTACAGCGTACACACCATATACTACACAGTACACTATGAAGTACACTACAGCGTACACTACACCGTATACTACACAGTACACTATGAAGTACACTACGGCGTACACTACACCGTATACTACACAGTACACTACCTACACTACGGCGTACACTACACCGTATACTACGCTATATTCTATATATTCTATGCCCTGCACTACGTACACTACTTGAGTGGAGCCGTACTATGCAGTGGAAATAAGGCAAAAGTGAATTTTGAAAGCATCAAGTGTGAGCAAGTAATGGTCAGGTCAATAGTATTGATCAAGAATTCTCAGCAGATATATTAATAAAAGGCTGTGTAATGCTTCTAAAGACAGTGTTTAGCTTGAGGACTTCAGCAGCCTCCTGGTCACAACTGAGAGGGTGTTAACGTTCTGAAGTGATTAATGATGTGCAGCTGAAGGTATTGCTCAGCTGGCTTTGTGCAATTATTGTAGCTGGGACCTAATGAAATCATCAACACAGATCATAAACTGTTGATGCATCACAGCGCTGCTATTACTGACTCAGTGTACATCTGCTGCATTCTTCACACGTGTATAAATACACAAGTGAAGTAGCGTGAGGGAGCAGCCTGTCTCGGTGTATCTGCGGTGAGCCTGAAGGCATTAGAGCAGGTGAGGAGAAAACCGGAGTGATAAATGATTCAGCAGCCAGGCATCTCCATAGCCTGACTCCCATTAATGAGGGCCGGCGTTCCCTCTGCTTCATCAAAGTGGCGACCTATGAAATATTAAAGTGAGCCTGACAGCAGCACAACACGGAGCAACACAGAGCGGGGCCTGACCTCCCGCAAGAAGAAAGGGAAGAAGGAAACAATAGGGGGGGAAAAGAGAGAGAGGCGGGGAAAAGCAGAAGAAGTAGCGCTGACTCAGGTGAGGATTCAGGGAATACTCACATCAGCGTCTCAGAAACTGAGGCAGCGAAACGCGCATCGACACAAGTGGCTGCGAAGAAAGGTCTGAAGACGGAGAAAAGGAGATGAGTCTGAACGATTTACGGATATCGATCAAGACGTTCACTTCATTTCATTTCATTTGATGTCCTTTTCAATTTAAATGAAAGTGGTTCCCTTCTGCCAATGTCCCTGAGCACTGAGCGCTTCATTTGTGTCGTTATATTAAAGATTAAAACCCTTTTCATCTAGCACCATCATCAGGTCAACGATTGAATGTGTCCAACTCTTTGCTTTATGAACCAGAACTAATACATTCCCATCAGCCTCAGCTGTACTTTGTCTCTAATGCTAATAAGTAACTGTTAGCATGCTAACACGCTAAACTGAGATGGCGCACACGCGAACCAGGTTTTGACGAGCGAGGAGAATGTGTGAAATAAAAAAAGATGCTATCTGTGGTTCTGCTGCATTCAGTCATCCCTTACTGTAACTGTCCATGGTGATGACACGTGTTGGTCTGTTATAAAGTCAAGTCTATGACTAGTCCAAGTCTCAAGAAGTCACTTTTATGAAGCTCAAGTCTCAAGTTTAGTGACTTAAACGCTGTCGCACAGTCAAAATCAAGCTGTAGACTACTGACAATATTTCAAATGTGAAAGAAATGAAGGAAACATCGTGTGTGAGGGGAACAAAGAAGATTGAAGATATCATAAAGCACTAAAGCATGCTGGTTAAACGTCTCAGACATCTGAGTGAAGGATGTTGGGGGTTTTGTGCTACCAGAACATATTTGTGGTCACAGTGTTTCTTCCTTTCCACTCCAGTTCCTTCCAATCTGTGGTTGTGTGGTTTCTGAAGTAGTACTCTAACTTCCTGTGAGATCTCTGTTACATACTGATAACATGTGATGGGAGGTGGCTTTGAATGAGGAGATAAGCAAGAAGTGGGCCGCTTTCTGTCTGCTCCTGCATGCTGTCTTTTGTTCCATCCATGAGATGTGAGTAGTGTTTGGTTTCCGTACGGCAGAGACACAACATCAGTGTGATTTAAAGATTAGACTTTACAGTGGAGACCCATAGGGACATCAGAATTACTGGGTTCTGTTCCAGATGTGAGAAAGTCATTAAGAATCACATTTATGATACTAAAAATCCAGCAACAATAGTGTTTATCTAACTGCCATAATTAGAATGAATGTCATCATTTAATATGCTTGTTTAAAAACATATCAGTCAACAAGATTCTCATTCTCAAATTCAAGGAACAGAGGAGGAACTGATTTGGCCGGATGCGAGCTCTGTATTCACATCTAAGATTTCCAGGGTTTCATCTCCAGACTTCAAGTGTTCTAAGGCAATTGACATTCACTCTAATGTATCCTCAGCTAAAAGACGAGAAGCTGCTGCTGAGTACGCAGCCACCCAAGCTGTGTTAAAGGTTATGTCTGAGCAAGACTGCCACCAAGAGAAGCTGCAAAGACTTGAAGTTGTAGACCAAGAAGCATCTGCCTTAACTCGCCGTCTTCAAGGAGAAAGGGAAGAGGCTGAACGTAGGATAGAAAAGGAGAAGACGTCTATTCAAGAAACAGCAAGAAGAGAACGCTGCGAGAAAAAAAGTCAGTAGAAGACTAGAAAAGAGACGTTGAGCTAAAAAGCTAAAAAGGCTGAAAGCAGCCCGAGCAAGGCTGTAAGTCTATGATGAAAGTGAAGTCCATCCAGACCAAAGGTTTATACCACATAAGTCTGAGCTGCCTACGGTTCAGCAAGCACTTAATCAGGTGAACCCTGCGTATCAGCACCCACAACCACTAAGAGTTGTGGCTCCAAGAAGTGTGCTTCACAACGACACGGGACTTCCTGGCTGAGGATATTTCAGTATATAGGCTGGCCATCCCAGAGCCTGCAGTCTTTAGGGGCGATCCACTCAAGTTTCAGCATTGAAAGTCGTCCTTTCAGACACTAATTGAGAGGAAAAATATTACATATGCAGAGAAAATCTTCTGCCTTCAGAAATAAGTGGGAGGAGCAGCCAAAGAGGCCTTAGAACAGACCTGGGCATTGTACGGCCCGCGGGCCATATCCGGCCCGCGGGCCAGAAGATTGGTTGGTTCTCTTTGGATCGACCTCCATATGTGAACAAACATTCTCCGTGATGAAGTTTAATTAATCCAGATCCAGATGCTCTCTCACTGACCATCATCTGTCAGCTGTCCTTCACATCTCACCTCACACATTCAACCTGACTTCAGTTCATCGTTCACTGAACTGACAATCAGAAAATGAGGTCATTGGACGACAAACAATAGTAATAAAAGTACTCATTTTGCAGAAACATGATCCCTGTCAGTGTTCTACTATTATATATGGATATGACAAATGTATATGTTGTTTGGATCATTATTCCTGCTGCAGATGTTTAAGGTGGAGCTTATTTTAACTCCTTTATACTCTGTTGTTCAGTTTGGGTAGTTAGGAAAGGTTTGACAAATGATATTGTGCAAAGTAACTAAAGCTGTTAGACAAATGTAGTGGAGTAAAAACTACAATATTCCCCTCTGTGATGTATGGAGTGGAAGTACAAAGTTGAATAAAATAGAAAGAAGTACCTTGTCTTTGTACATAAGTACAGACTTAAGCAAATATACTAGTTACATTCCACCACTGATCATAACGTTCACTCTTACCACTCACAGCTTATCAAAACCAAACAATTTACTTTTTATAAAGAGGTGGAATAATATCATGTGCCCCCCCCCCTGCCTTAGAAGGTGATTGATTCAGAAGATTCATATCACGCAGTATGGGACCTGCTCAATGAATAATATGGCGGGCCTTTTGTAACCCAACTGGTTAGGTACCTGATGGAACACAGAAGGTTCCCCAGCTTTAATTATTTTGTGACATTGCTAACAATGGAAGAATTGCGTGCAACCCGACTGTGGACGAATGTGTTCTTTCTTATTTCAATAATCACCAGCCTGGTTTTGAAATTACTACAAACGTAAGTCCGTGACACACATATTCTAAAACCCATCTCAGTCTACAGAGGCCTCTCGTTTCCAACGCATCCTCACCTGCTGCTCATACATCCAATCACATTGACAACATATTTCCAAACCACACAGCACATTCCCGCCTCTGAAAGTGTGTTTTAAGCCTGTTTTCAGAAGCCATCTGCCACGCCGTCAGCATTCTGCTCCTCTCTCTCCCCCTGGTTCTCCCTCTGACTTACAGCACAGATCTAATATTAGCACAGACTCAAACAAAGCAGGGCTCGATCACTCGGCTCCATAATTAGGAAAATAATGAGTCGGATCATGATGAATGATGAACAAATACACACGCCTCGTTGCACTGAAACCACTCGGATGTTCTTCCAGGACTAACAGGTCTACCTGGCCGCTGAGATCATGAATCCCTTCAGCATTGCACGGATCTGGTTGGCGTGTAGCTTCTTGTCCTCCGTCAAGGCTCTCGCCTCTCTCTGAGATAAGGGCCCTTCCTCTTTGTCCGGCCGTCGCCTCAGGATGAAGCTGTCATTAAGATAAAAGAGGAGCGCTTGTACATCGCTGAGCACCTCAACACTCTGCTCTCACAATGTGTCAAGTTCAAAGTTGCATTGTTACGGTGGGAAAGGGAAATAGTTTGGGTGGCAGGGTGTTGGACACAGGACAGGGAACAAGAACAGAGGTGTGTTCAAGCTGATATTTTAGTATTCTTAAAGTAGTAAAGAACCCACAGCCCTTGGATTCAGCAGCTTACGCTTCGTGACCGTTGTTCTCATCCCGTCTCTGGAGGCAACCGATCCCTAACCGAGTAGTTATGGTTGATCTGCAACCTCTGGGGTAAAGGTTTGGCTACATTTGGGCCGACAGGAAGGCTCTGACGAACAAAGAGCCGGATCACAAAACACTTGAATGATCTATTCTGTTCGCTAGGTATGAGGAGCAGTTGCATCGATCAGCTGGTATTCTACTCTTAGCAGGACGGAGAAACAACCTTCAGATCAGTTGTTGCCATCACTTTTCTTTTAGACCTTCAGGTACCACACCTGATTCTGTTTATTTCCATTCATCCATTCTATCTGTTGATGCAAACCCAGGGCCTATTAGAGACAGTGCCCAGCACAATGTCCAACCCTTCAATTTGATCTTCAATGTGATGTCAGTGTTTGAATCAACAACAAAGCATTGCAACTATATCAGTATTCAACTAGAAGAGCACTCAGAGAGCGCAGACCTCCGGAATAATGGGTTCTTCCTCGTCCACGCTCCACCTTCTTCCAAGTTTCATGAAAATCAGGCCAGTAGTTACTCTGTTATCCTGCGGGAAAACAGACCAACAAACCAAATCGAAAACATAACTTCCTTGGCGGATAAAAATATTTAAATGAATGTTGATGCTCAGTCCACTTTTGGTCCACAACCCAAGAGTTGGGAACCACTGCCTGGAAACATCTCCGCCAGCAGACATAAAGGATAATACTTTAGAGCTTGCCTGAATGTCTCGGTGTGATTCCAAAAGACTAAAGTGAAGAGGACAAACTGGTTTGATGAACCATGATCCAGATTAGTCAGTGCCTTGAGAGTGTGCTTCCTTTTCAGTCCTTGTCCTCACCAATCTGACTGCTTGGTGGTGTGAAAAAAGACGACTGAGTCATGTAAGACACGGGGTTAAGCTGAAGGCACATTAATTGTCTAAAAGAGGATTCAGCAGTCTACAGACCGGTCGGACCATCCAGTCTGCTCCGCTAATCCCAGACAGTGGAGCGACTCAGCCCCGGATTTATTCCAAGAGACCATCACTAAGTAGGTCTAATATCAGGGAGAGGACGGGCAGAGACCCATTTAAAGCACTTTCTATTCCTTTTACACCTCGAGCACACTCACTGAGTGGATATGTGCTGAACGATCATTTATCAAGCAAACGTGTCAAACATTGGTCCAGAGTGAGGTTTGATTCTTTCCTCTGTTTTATGTCATTCATTGAATTACTTTGAGATGTTGGGCAGACAAGGTAAAATGCTACTTGAACACATTGCCTGGCACTAAACGTGGACGCTGAACGTAAATCCCGAGGTTTGGAATGGTCCATTCTGAAAGTCCTATACTGGGCTGCTCATTTAGAAGCATGCAAAGTGTCACAAACATCCAAGGCGTCAGTGGAAGAAACGGAAAAGTCAGAACTTGATTGTATGATGTGTCACCAGACGCACATCTAAAAGAAAAAGTGTGTATGGCTGTTCTGGATGGACACACTCAAAGGCATTAAAGAGAGGACGGAGCGTTCAGATGGGAATAAAGGGGTCTCACCTTCAAGATACTCATGGTGAATATTTTCTGTTTATTATGAAAATGTGGCGGACCTAATTAACGGGAAAAACTGGAACCTCGACTCTTTTTTGGTACCAACCACAATGTGAACTAAGCATCGAGTACCAGAACTCACCAGTACTCATTCAATGTCTGATCAGAATCCCAATCTTCAATAATAATGTGTTTAAATTATAATTCAATTATAACTATAATGTTGCCATTTTTAGACTGTAAGGCAAAGTTGTTGTATGGCTGCTTGTACTTGGACATCATTTCATATTTGAGGACTTCTCAAAGGTATCCAGAAGAGATAGCGTTGGTCATTGTACCAGCACTAGTACCCAAAACATCAAACAAGATTCAGCCCTCTGCGCTGGATCCCTGTTTCAGTGATGTGCATTAAATACAACAGAATGAGTCCAGTTTTGCTGAAGATGCCCACTGATTGAGTCACACCTAACCGACTTTGAGTACACATGCATGGAAGTGAACATGCATTTTGTCATCCGCCTTTTTTAGTTCTATTTCTGTGCATGTAGGCTAAGTGGAAGATGAGAGCAAACAAAAAAAAAAGAAGCCCACGGCGAGTTGAGCCGAGCCATGCAGAGGCCAGAAGTAATCGCAGCACAAATGAATTTGCCAAACAGTCGTTGTGTTGCAGCCAAAGGCAGTTTTCCTCACAGGGGAGTAACACGGGATAATCCGTCTTCATACTGGAATAGTCTTTTAATGTGTTATGCATAATTAATACGTGTTTCCAAGGAAATGGATGTTTAACACACTCCTTCTATGAGCCGTGAATTTACAACTTCAACAACCTATTCGTGCTGAACTGACTGTGCTTTTATTTATGTTTTTTGACAATACCGTCAGCATAAATTTATCTTTTTTTTGTTGCATCCGTTTAGTTATTTGGAGTTCTGAGGTCAATATTCCTCAGTCTCCTCAGCATGAGGAGGAATTTAAAACGATTCTCATTGGAGTCGTTTTAACAACAACAACAACTGAGTTTCCATGAAGCTTCTGCTGCCACTGCTTGTCATTAGGGTCTGCAGCACAGCAACCAAAAGGACCACATGTACGCATATTTCCACTTACATAGAGTAAAATGCACAAAGATGAATAATGTGCAAAACATGTTTTGGAAAATGTGGGCTGTAACGTTTCTACCAGAACCAGGAAGCAGAGAACAGCGAGTCAAACCTGCTAATAAATGATGATTTCAGGGTTCTCCATTAAAAAAGCTTGCATTGTTAACGAGTCTTGTTTCCCAGAACAGTTGTCATTATTTATGGGTTCTACTCCTCACAGACTACAGTGTTTACTTCTAAGAAGATTCTACTTTTATGAATGTTTCTCCTTTCACAACACAAACATGTTGCCCTAATTGAAAGAAATTGGGCATTTTTCCTATAAGGTTTGACTTTGACCAAACCTGATGCATGATTTTAAAATGTTCTTGTTTCCATGTCTATGTATTTTTGCTGATTAGAGAATCAAGAATAAATGTTGTCATAGAGTTTAGTGTGACACAGGACATAATACAGAATAATTTAGTATAATGGTGTCCTTTTGTGTGAAAATTGTGTTAATATGTTGCTAATTCTAATAATATTACATAATTGATCATTCTTCAAATATTGCGATATAGCCTACAGTAGATGCTTTAGGAGTCGTGCTCGCTGAGCGTTTCCTCGCGTCAAGAGAAAGGCGTGCAGAACTTCATCGAGTTAACTATTCATTTAAGGAAGACTTGATTGTCGGCTAAATGGTATTTTACACAAATAAACTTGACAGACGGTGTGACTCATTCGGACGGATCCTTCGATTCGGCGTACAGATAAAAGACATTGCAGTGCTAGTTCCAATATTACAGCCGCTTTGCCTGCTGGATCACCTGTATATTCCGGTAGATTCCCCGGGCTGTGCAGCGGCGGGCAGCGTTTAGAAGTTGTGTTTTAATATGCACCACCGTTGCTTTTCACCTCATAGTATACACACCGTGTTCATCAGCGTGATTTATTTCTTAAATAAAACACAGTGTTTGTTTCACGCGCCGTGTGTTTACATTACGTGAAGAGAGACTAAATTGACACATTTTACAACGGAGTTTTGAATGGGCGAAGATGTATACCTCGCTATACAATTTTAATAAGAGCAAAAAAATAAATAAAATAAAAATATGAAGGCGACACATGAACGGGGACTTACGGTGAGCGTTCAGTCTAAGATCACGAGGAGTCTCTCTGGAGCAGGTGATGCTGCAGCGTCCGAGCTCCACGGCGCTCCGGGGGGGGCGCGCAACAGGGGTGAGTGTCGCTCCGCGGGGTGAGGGAGGGAAAACACGCACCACACGGAAACACTGGGCAATATCACCCAGGCACAGTCTCTCCTGGCTGCTCCAAAAGCTGCCTGGTCTCATTGGACGGGAGGGAAGAGGTGGGTGCAGGAGGAAAAACCAGGCCACATGGGCGCGTTACGCAGCAGCACGCGCACTGATTGGACACGCTGGCGACAGAGGACTGTTTTTATGCGCCATGTGTAACACGCTATGTGTGTAAGTCATAGACTGTATAGAAGGAGGTGGACGCTCCAGTGTTTATAATTATCTTTAGATAATAAATGTGAGAAATATGATCATTTAACAATAAATCAGTGTAAGAAACACATCTGAGGAGCTTTTATTCTGAAAATATTCGGGTTTTCAGGTGAATAGTGTAACACAGTGAAATAATAGATATCGCCATGAAACGTCCTCCAGTTGATTACTTACATTAGGCAATTATTTTTTTCTATTAGAAAATATATATATATTTTTAGATATGTGCTAATTTGCATACATTTATATAATATGAATCTGAATATTTGATAAAGTCAGGTTCAAAATTCTTGTTGAGTCAAGTTTTTTATTTCCAGAGGGGATTTTGGATATCTCTTTGTATCACTTCATGAATCCAAAATTCTGTCAACAGCCATAAAAATGATTTATTTATTTTTCCAAAATCTCAATGTTTTTAGAAATAGAAATGCTGTATAAATCAGGCTGTGAATGATATCTGAACAACCCCCTCTGTACAAACCTTCAGAATAAGACAAACATTTTATACTACTGGTTATGTTTAGGCAACAAAACGGCTTAGTTCCCACGGGACATGTTTATCTCCAACAACCGTCTTCTGGGTTTAACCGCTCCACCACCCAGACCTCATCTATGTGGACTCATTTAAATTCATTTGTGACACATCAACAGCAAACATCCACGACAAAATAAGTTTCCCTCGAAACATAATTCACAATGCAGATTTGTTGAGAACATCTTTATTGGGGACACGGCTGCTGCAGCAGTTTGTTCTTCCTCGTTATGTTACAGCCTCCTCATGTAGAGAGCTCAAGGGGTGACCTAGTTTCCCAACAGGAAGTTAGCATCACTGGTTCCCTGCACTGAAAGCCAATGTGTTTTTTTCCATTGGATTGTGGATTACTGTAGAGAATAAACTCTGTGGACAACAAACATTTACAAGATTTGTTCAGCAAGATAATCTTCACAAACACCACTTTATGATTTCTAAAGCGTGAATGCAACGTTAACCACAGACCTTATTTCAGACATTCAACCAACAAACACATTCAAAAAACACTTGAAACCTTGTAAAGTGTAAAAATGCTGACTCATTCCTGGTTTTAAGACTCGTTCATTAAGCTCTCTATTGAATTTTTCCATTGTGCATGTTTTAATTCCCCATTTAACCACGTTTGTGTTTATGATCAGGCAGAGATGAGGACTTGGACACACTGACTTGGATTTGCAAAAAATGACTTGTGAGCATCTCTGCTATCAGGCAGTAATGGCTTTGGGTCCCCAACCCATTCCATCTGGTTTAACCTTAGTACACGTCTGTGGATAAACCTGCACTTCATCCTTACTCTCAATTATATTACTTGTCGAATTACAAACAAAAACGCAACAAGAGTTGTAATTTCTATTGTTGTACTCGGAGTGTGTTACCCTGTGAAATCTGTGAACCAACATCTGGATTTATTGGCACTTATTAACATTCCTCCGTCTACTGGAAGCACAGTAGACATAAATATGGACTTTGAGGAAGCACATTAGAATTGAATAGCTGAGGCGTTCCACACAAACATCATTTAGGAGCGCTGAGGACTTTGCTTGTGTTACAGGATAACTAAAGAAGAGCTACACATGGCCTCTGATGGCACACTGTGACCTTTTGACCTCTTCTTTTTAGCCTTTTGTTTTGTGGTTTCGTTAAGAACAGCTGTGAGTTTTATTAGAATGAATATGAATGCCTCATACATCTTCATGAGCGCCACAGAAGTGTCAAAGCTCTGCTTTTTTCAAAATGTAATTGAATGTTTTAAACATCTGTGGTTATTATGTCTGGACGACATATTTCATCCTTTAGTGTCCCTGTTTTTATTTGTCGCTATCACATCAAGCATAAAGGAACAGCTTGCCATCATCCTTTATTTGTGTATGAACCTCAGGTTTCCAGAATACTGTACATGTACCATATCATATAAAAAACGCACCAGTCCCCCTTCAGCGTCTGTATGAGGCGCACTGGAATTTCGAGTAACTAAACTGTAGACCCCGACAAAGTCTGTAGAGGAGGTCTGGGTGGATGGATGTGTGTAACAAACACAGGACTTTCACAAAGGAGACCGCTGTTAGTGTCCTGTGTCATACCAGGAGTCAACAATGATTTATTTAGAGTTATGTATGTTTAAGTACTTCACTTACGTCACTCACATAATGTAGGCTGCAGTAACTGAAGTTGTGCCACAAGACTTTACTCCTGAGGTCAGCACAATGTGATCAATGTCTCTCTGCCAACAGCAGCTTTCATACTCGGCTTTCTTCATGTTCAGAGTTAGTGAAGGAAAATTTTCCATGTAGGTGTTGCAGTGCAACCAAATCCCACACTGATTATTTTTGGCGCAGCAGAGACATGGCACCAGTTGTGTGTTGCTTATGACCTCATGACAGCTACTGGAAATCATCCAATGTGAAGAAACTGACATCAGGCTTCACATGCGACTCTGGGTTAGAAAGTAAACGTTTTTTCTAACAACATGGGACTCAGTAGATATCGGTATAAACCCCTTTTCTGTGAATAAACACGAAGGTGGAGGCAGAATAACTCTGTGAACACGTTAGTTAGCTTTAACTAGCTTAGCAAGTTTTATGTTTACTTGTTTTTAACAAGAGGAAAATAGGAGTTTCTTTGAATATGTGAAAAAAGTTGCTCTTCCAGCATTGGCAACAGTTGCCAACATTGCAAAGCAACCCAAAAAAAGTCAGTCAAGAGAGTATTCCAATACCGCCGAAGCGTGTCAGAGTTGTGCTTGTGGCTATGGTTAGCATAAGGCTAAACTCTTAGCTACATTTTCTCTCTCTTTCTAAGAGTTTAGTCGATTATCAACATTTCATCTCCGTCCCAGCCCAGTTAGCTCTTCTCCAGTCAAAGAAGCTTTAGATTCAGTAGTTGATAAATCTATATGTCCCTTCAGACCAAAGTCACGCCACCAAAATGATCATTACGTACATAAACAACCACCATCGGTAAGGTGCGTACTCAGAACTGTCAAGAAAGAAGCTTGTGGAAGACTGGTGAGGAGCAATGAAACATCTTTGTTTTTGTCAAACCATTGGATTCATTGATTGCTGTCACAATGAAATGAGAACAAATCAAAAGAAAATTACCAACCCTGCCTTTTAGATGTGGTTGGGATTATCTACTTAAGATAATTCCATTATAAACTAAGTGAAAATAAAAACAACTACAGGTCCGTGGAGTAAGAAGAAGGTGTGACACAAATACCAAACACATGTCTTCCATGTTGCAGAGTGTTGCAATCATTTTGGCCCTGAACACATCCCTGATTGATCACAAAACATAAGTAGCTGCTGTATTGTCACATTTCCACTGAAGTTATGAACTAGTTAAAACAATAATGGTTCAACACGTGGGACCTGTATTTGTGTTTTCGCTCAGGTTAACTCTGTAAAAGGAGGCAGCAGACGAGAGGAAGCCCTGCAGCAACCGTTCCTGCTTAATCACCAACACACTCAGGATGATTTCTTACCACCAGGAATGTTCTATTATTCACCAAACATGTTGATCTGATAAATTGTTTGTTTTGTTCCCAGGTTGGCTAGCATCCCGCAGCAGACAGGAATGAGTCATGAATGAGAAATATGTGACTGAGCTGGAGGGGCCCGGAGCTGATCCAGAGTCAGAAGAAATGTACACACCGGAGAACAAACACACGAAGGTGCTCGGTCACTCCAGTCATGCTCCTCTTATACAGCTCTGGTCTTTTAACAGAGGGAAATATCATTCATACAAATGTACAGTGGCCCAGAGGGGCCATGCAGCACAACTTTGATCAAACGCAACACTGAGAACAACAAGCACCTGAAGGAAGAATGACTCCAACTCGACTCAGCAAATACTGCATTTACATTTCTGCTGCCAATAAAGACAGGAACAGAGAGGTATTTATTCAAGTCAGACATGTTGCCTTCAAAATAAAAGACTGAAAGCTGTGAGAATAAAGTGGATGGATTGTGATCTGGTGCGACATTTTCGACTTGAATGAATAATGTATTAATAATGTATGATCTCTCAAATAATAATACTCATAGATGAATTAATGTAACATAATGTGTCGTGTAGGAGAGCAGGCAGCAAGGGAAGAAGGAAGTCACCATTCAGAAAGTCCAAAAACAAATAGCAATAAAGTATAGAGAGACAATATTATATATATATTAACAAATTGTTGGTTGATAGGTTTTAGTCTTTTCATGAGTTTGGTGACGAGAACAAAAATGCAGGATAACAGTGAATAAATAATGGTTCTTTAGTGCTAACAGAGCTAACAGAGTTCACCAAGAGGGGACCTCTCGCCCTCTGTAGCCCGCTGCTCATCTCTGCTGCAGGACGAAGGCTCCAGGATGCATTACCCCAAACAACCAACTGTCAGAAATCAAGCTGCATTGTGGGTAATGTAGGCGCCAGGTTTTCACAAAGACAAATGTGTGGAATAAAAAAAGAAACTGTGTTCCTGGTTCTGCTGCATCGATTTGATCCCTTTTTAATGGCTAATGTTCCTGTAGTTGAGGGACTCTAATCTGTAATCCCAGAACACACAAAGCTGACACACTGACGAGTGATCTAGGATGTGAAGCGGTTCACCTGCAGCTGTCTTCTTTTATGATTTCTATCTTTTTTTCCCTTTTCATGTCATTCAAAGCACGTCTTTCATTCTTCGCCGGATGTTGTGAGTTTCCGCAGGAGTTGAAATGAAGACGTTTGTCTGTGGAGAGACTTGTTGCAGCGCGGCCCCTTAATCCTCTTCCTGCCTCTGCCTCTGGTGTTGACTTTAGGTCAGACTCTGCTGTCAGAGTATCAGCTGGTGATGAAGTCTGTCTCCAATGGTCCATTAGGCAGAGCAGGAATGTAGGACAGTCAAAATAAGAGTATGTCCGTACCTGTGTGAGGAGGTCCAACACATCCACTGCTCCATAACGTCCGTGTATGTAGAGAACAATGAGCTCTGATTACTCTGTGCTCTTATCCATTATTAATGAGCCCTAATGACAGCGCTGAAGCCTGTATTGATCAGGTTTTTCTTACCTCTAATCTAATCATAGCCGACTCTTCCAGAGGGCCAAGGGCTGAGCCTCCTTCTTTTCTTTGTCGCCGACATATCTTCTTCCATCTCGGTGCAGAGGAGCTCACAAACTGGAAAACTTCACTAAAAGTGACTGGAAATGTCTGATTTCATTGCAATATTATTGTGCTTTAATTTAGTACTGCACTCAAGTAGATGTTAGAGGTGTACTTTACTTGAATGTGCCCAAAACTTTCTAATTCTACTCCACCACGTAGACATTTTACTTCACCATATTTATTACCATCCAGCCATTTTAATATTTAATATACTTTAAGCACTTTTTCCAGATATTTACATAGTTTTCCAGAAGTAACATTTTCAATGCAGGACCTTTACTTGTGAGTATTGTTAGTGTGGCATTGATACTTTTACTCACAGTGATAAAGTATTTCCTCCACCACTAATAAAATAACTACAAAATAAGTCATAATTATGATGTTGCCTCTGAAATAAGAGATAATAGTTTGTGAATTAGTTCAAAGAAGTCTGTTTTTTTACTGAAATAGAATGTTAGAATCATGTGAACTCATTGAGATGATGAATTTTATTCTGAAGCGGCAGAAACGAGATTCTGTACAAACAGATATTGAAGTTTCTGAAAATATTCCACAACATGTTGATGTGCTGACTGATGATAGTCTGACAATATTTTCCATTCAGCGCTCGGCTCGGTGTTGCCCTGACAAGATGTTCATTTACATGGATCAGTGCAGTTGCTATGGTTATTGCTGATGAGTCACTCGCTGCTGCTGATCTTATTCTCAACACGGCACGATGAGAAGATACCCAAAATAGAAGAGAGGGGATGATTGTGGAGGTGTTGATGGAAACAAGGCAGATTTGTTTGCATCATTTGATTATCACATCTTTTTGACTCGGAGCCAAAACCAACGCACCTGGAGACGTTTCATCATATAGAAAACACACATGAGAGCTGATTGTTGAGTGTACTGAGATTTATTACAGAAGAGGAGAAGTGGCTAATAAAGCTGGGAGGATATCGGTTACAGTCAACACTTACAAACACCACCCTTTCTGCTCCTCTCCTTCTTGGTGGGGGAGCAGTCAGCAGCATCCTTCAGTCCGGGGTTGAGAGCGATCGGGTTCTTCCTCCTTCTAAACCCAAGGAGGTGCCGGGGTCGGGTTCCCCCTGACAGAAGTGTTGACTGGGATTTGTTGATTAACGTGTGTGGAAGCACTTCCCCCGCTGCTGTTAGCTGGGACCCTGCTCTTCTTCCTGCCTCATCCTCTTCCTCAGCTGCTCACCGATGTCAGACAGAGGGTTCATTTTGGCCGAGAGCGTCTTAACTGCGTCGCTAAACCGGCTCGTCTCCGTTTCCCTGCAATAAAGGGAAACACAGGAATGTCCAGATGTTGAAAGGGGAGTGTAACATATGTAAAATGATTAGTATGAATATTCGGATTATAGCATAGAAAGCTGCTTACATGAGTTTGCGTTTCTGTGACTGTTTCATCTGACTGAAGTCTGTTGGTTCGGGCCTCTTCACGGGCCTGAAGGGAGAAGACAGGACAAAGACGGGGACATGTTCACATCAGGACATCAAGAGGACATTCTGCAGCCCGATGCTGCATCGTGGATAACTCACCTGTACGACCTGTTTGGTACTAAATAGACTTTTATCTCCGTTGGTGCTGAGCAGGATGTGATGAGAAGGAGCCCTGCGCTCCGAGCGGTGAACCCTCAGACATTTACGAGCGTGTGAGTAACGGCCTGAGCGGGAGGATCCGCAGCAGAGCCGGACTCCGAAGAGAAGAGAGGTAATTAAAAGATTCCACCATACGAGCCTCACCCTGACATGATTTATGTTTTCTGTGGAACGACTGCCTTTAATTGGCTTCTAGATCAGATAGGGAGGGTGGTCTTTGTTGGCGTCTCTGCTTGCATTAACTCCATTATATATATATTCAGTATTTTGAATCCATGGCGGTTGTATGATATGTGAAGTCTATGGGCTGTGAGGGAAGTGGGGGCGGCCTGTTGTAATGGATTGAACCTGTTTGTACGTCAGGTTATCGCTCAGTTATTCAGAGGTTAACGTAATGTTGCCGTAGTGGTAGTATCGGTGTAGATCTGATCTGATGAACACATTACTGGACCGATACAGATGAAATGGTAGGATCATGGAGGGTCACCTTGGCACTTACACTCTGTTTTTCCGGCTCTTGCGGCGAGCGGCGGGGGCCGTGGCGGCGGGGGCGACCAGCTGAGAGAGCTCCGGCAGGGCGTCGGCCAGCGGCCTCATGTCCCCCACCACGGGGGTAGCCTGTCTCCTCGCCTCGGCCGCCTGCTGCTCCTTGGCCTGTTTGATGGAGCTGATCTCTGAGAGGAGGGAGGGAGGGGGGGACAGAGAGAGAGGGAGAGAGACAGACATGAGTTAGACATTGTTCAGTGTTCATACAGGTTTAGGTAAGTTTGAATAAACTTAACTTTACTAGTTCCACTGGTCCATTATATGTGTTTACCTCCTCTTCAATCATGTACTATCTATTTATTTAGAATTAGCTGGATAAGTGTACTGTTCATTTTATTGGTTCTGCTTGTTGTTTTTCTTGTTCTAGATAAATCTAAATAATAAAGACAATGTAGATAAATAAAGAAGGTGAGAACGTTTTAGCAGCTCTGTAAAGGCTGTACTTCAGGAGAACTGGACACCGCATTCAAAGATGGCGCCCCATTCATTCCTATGACAGTTGGGCCGGTACTGCTCTACTGCCCCTACCCCGAGTCTGTCATCTGAAACGGCTAATATTTCTCTCCATTTTCTTTTTTTAATTCCTGAAAACTGTCCGCTCTTGGGTTTCAGCCATTAGCACCTAATTATACGTCTGGACAGGATATGCGTCCTGTTACCCGGGAATTGATTAGCTCAGCAGCCGGCTACGGTTACACGCCTCAGCGCAATTACGGGAGATGATGGCGCTGGTGTTGGGTCGCCCAGTTATAATTACAGGGAGACCCAAAGATTCATCTTCAGACGAACAGATTTTGAACAGATGAGGATGAAAAGCTTTGATGGATAGCTTTGCTGGTGTTGACGATAAGGATGTGGGCCGACCTGAACTATTTGTTTCAGATTCACACACACCAAGTTGGATAAGATGTGCTGAACTGAAGTGCTAGAAGAACCATAATACCATAATAATAATACCATAAATACATAATGTCCAACAGGATGTGGATAAACTCACTGTTAAGCCACCTCTCCCTCCTCTCCTTCATCTTCTCTTTCTTTGACTTGACTTTCTTCTCTTCTGGGCCTGTGAAAACACACACACACACACACACACACACACACACACACACACACACACA
>NW_022280042.1:1434809-1435320 GCF_004355925.1 Anarrhichthys ocellatus
ACACACACACACACACACACACACACACACACACACACACACACACAGTTATATGACAGCACATATGAAACTCGACTGTGTTTTAAAGGTTTACCTGTTCACAGTAACATGAGATGATGGCAGAAGCATAAAGTAGTTCAGGCTGTGACACACTGGCTCTAGTGTTTTGTTGGTAGAGGAAAATGGATTCAAAAAACAACTTCATCAAAAACAAATCAAATATGTTTTTATTGTTATTGTGGAGGAATTCAATGGTGAAAACGTTCAAGGTTGTGTATTGCCCAGCCCGACCTGAACCTCCACTCGACACTCATCACAGACCACCACAACAGCTGAGTGGAAAGAGTCCATCATGGGAAAACCACCAGAGCCACAACACCTTCAGTGATGTCACTTCCTCTGTGTTCCCCTCATGATAGTGAAGTGATAGGAACAGGAACATGTCAGTGAGAGGGAACATTTAGGTACTACGTCTGCCGTTCCTCTACAAACATCTGTAGTGGTTCTCTAC
>NW_022280042.1:1435330-1439809 GCF_004355925.1 Anarrhichthys ocellatus
CTCCTCTATAAACATCTGTAGTGGTTCTCTACAGTTCTCTGCTCCTCGGTTCTACCCATCGATCGGTGTCAGCTCCAGCTCTGTGGGGGGGGGGGGGGGGGGGGGGGTGGGGGGGGGGGGGGGGGGGGTCACAGGTCAGAGGCAACAGACAGCTCATGTCGTTTCAATGAGCACAGCAGAGAGTGATGAGTCCACTGTTTACCCGTCTATTGATCCAGTTTAGCCCAACTTGAGGCCCGAGGACTGGAGCAGCAGCTGATCCCTGGTCCCAGAACTGTATTCTAGCCTTCATGTCAGCTGAACCGGCTAAACAGTGGCTGTCTGGTCTAATCCACACGTTCACAAGCCATAGTCGCTCTGACTCGTCCCAATCACAGGGGAATTGATACTTTTGGTTTTTGGTTTTTTAATTCTAAATTCTGTTCTGAAATAAAAACCAGGACTTTCACCCAGGAGACCGGGGTTGTGTCCCGTGTGAAACCGTAACGTTAACGTTGACTTATTTGAAGTTCTGTACATAAGTTAAGTTACTTAACGTTATGTAACGTAGGTTACATATAACGTAACTTGTGTCATGTTCTTATTTTAATCCAAACCACGTTCTATTCCTCAACCTAACCCAGTGCTTCTGCTGCCTAATATAACCGTTTCCCTAAGAACACAGAAGTTTATTTTGAGATCGAGATTAATTTTTAACCAGAGAGTGACAGATCGAGATTGACTTTTAACCAGAGAGAGAGAGAGAGAGAGAGAGAGAGAGAGCTGCCACTTTTGTCAGTGTTGTGACGTCACGTCAATGGCCTGTTGTGATTGGTCCAGACTTCACACATGATGGTAGCGTAATAAATGCCGTCTTTTACTTTTTTAGAAAAAGGAAACTTTTTCTTCATCATGTATGTATCGGTTCAATTTAATATTCAAAAATAACTTAAGAACATATATGTTGTTCCTGTCCCTTAGGATGGGCCAGAGTTATAACAATTCATCATCATCTGGGGAACAGAAATGTCCAATAGTTGTAGAGATATTCCAGCCTTATGATCATTAGATGGAGGCTTCTAGCCGACATAAACATCAATAAAATGAACATTCAGAGATGAAAGGACTTTTGTGCGGAGGAGCTTTTAGAGTTAAATGCTAACTGTGAGAAGGAGAACGGAGTTTTCCTTCAATGAGCTCCATGATCTCATTGAAGTCCTAACCCAGAGAAGGTGTGTTCAGACAGGCTCAGTATCTCCAGAGATCCTTTATCTGCCACAACAACAGCCGTGTTTCTGCTGCTGTTTGCAGGAACAGAACAGGCAGAGATAGGCATCTGCTGCTGGCTGCTCTGTGGTGAGAGGAGGAGAAACCTAACCCTCATGAGTGGAGGGGCTTTACCACCACTCTGCTCCACTGGGAGCATCGTCTTCCCACTGCTCAGTGAAATGGATAGCTGTGATTACGGCTGGCTGGAGTCTGCCCCTCACCTACCTAGACCGCATCCACCCAGCCCGCAATCCACCAAGCCCGCATCCACATCCACCCAGACCACATCCACCCAGCCCGCAATCCAACCAGCCCGCAGCCCGCATCCACCCAGACCGCATCTACCCAGATCGCATCCATCTCCACCCAGACCGCATCCACCCAGCCCACAATCCACCAAGCCCGCATCCACATCCACCCAGCCCGCATCCACATCCACCCAGACCACATCCACCCGCATCCATCTCCACCCAGACCCCATCCATCCAGACCGCATCCACCCGCATCCATCTCCACCCAGACCCCATCCACCCAGACTACATCCACCCGCATCCACGTCCACCCAGACCCCATACACCTAGACCGCATCCATATCCACCCAGACTGCACCCTGCTCAGACTCCTCACCCTAAATGCATTTTATTTGAGTATGAGAACCCCTCTAACGACTAAGACATAATTCATAACATGCAGTTGATTTGCAGTCTAACAACACTAATAATCAGTTATTTCTTCATAAGCTCTTTATGACAAGTGAAAGTACCCCAAAATATTAACTGAATTTAGGTTTAATAAGATCAGGAATTTGTTTCTGAACGTGATGCTGGTATAAAGCAAGTACACGTTCTGGTGTATGTTTAATATTACTCTCTCAGAATAGTCACTTAAATGCTGTTAATGCACGAGGACCAAAGGAGGAGAATGCTGTGGTGTCTCTTCCTCTTCGCAGCATCACTGAGCCACATGCTGATCAGCATTACTCCCACTGCATGCTCAGATGCTCGGACACATGCAGTGATGCAAGTCAACACGACAGTTGGCCCATCACACTCGTGAAGAACAACAGAGACGGGTGAAAAGTGAACTCATCACTGAGTATCAGCACTGATAACATGAGAATGCCGACAGGTAGAATGACACAACCATGGCCATTTTTCACTAACAACCGAAGAGAGAGGAGGGGAGAAAGTGGTCAGGAGAGGAGGATGGAGGAAAAGGAGAGGAGGGAAGTGGGCAGTCTTTAGGGAGCTGACCTCAGAATAAAGAGGATCTGGGGTCTACCCCCCAGGGTCTGGTAGTGATACGATACCTCTAATTAGACTGCAGACGGAGCACTTTGTCAGGAGGCCATGGGGGGGGGGGACTTTACTCTACTGCCTCAGGACAAATCACACACTATGATTCGATTTGACAACAAGAGACATTGGGCCTCATTCACTATTATGTATATAATATAATATATTGATGTTCTTTCTTTGGCGACCAAAAAAGTGCTGACGCAAATCTACCGTGTGATTCGTGACGTGCACATCAGCCCATTTTGTTTTTATGCAGCTTCTTTTTGTTTTTAAATACTGTTAAAAACTGTTTAAAGCCTTTTTTAAATGTAGTTTCATCCTGAGATGCATTTAGTTCAGGCAGATCTAAATTAGTTTGCAGAGTGAGAACAAAATGAGGTAAATGAGGTAAACAGTCATGAATCCTGGGTTTGTAGTCTTGACTCGGGTTTGCAAGTTAGATCCACATTGACTTGGTTTCCCACAGGACATGAACAGTTGTCTCCTGAGTGACAGTCCTGTTTGTTTAGTCTTTGGGTTAAAATAGCCAACGTTTGTTATGTAACTTACGTATGTGGTGTTAGTTACGTACGCAGGTTACACGACAAAAGCACAGTAAAATAAGACAACATTGTCTTTTGGTTTTAAACAGCAGTCTCATGGGTGAGAGTGTTCGTCTGACTCCCCCATCCTCCCCCAACTAATGCACACATTGTACGACATCACCTGTATTCTCCTTTTGCTCCCGTCGTAATCACTACGGCCACTAGAGGTCAGCGGTGACTTCTTGTATTTGTATATTTTACGAAACACTTGACAGGACTCGGTGGTTTTTAACCATATATTTTAAACCATTTAGGATCATTTGTGAATTTGTTCTACGTTCAACTTCTAAATATCAATACTAATAAATATTAGTGAATGCCACAAAGTCTCAATCACTCATACTGAAGAACAAATCTGCTCATTCAGGCTATTTGGTATTTTTGAGGCAATGTTCAAATATGATGATAGTTAATGTAGGATACGCATAATGACTCATCACATGGGGCTCAGTCTGTCTCCTGGCATCAAGTAGTCTGGACCCACATAGAACATTCTAAACTAGTCCCGTGCTGTTGTTTGAGGTCTCAGGAGTGTCCTTCAACTGACAAAGAATCAGCCTCAGCGAGGGAACACTGAGGCAGCTAAACCGTGATTTTATGCATGAGCTAAATTTGTACCACGCCTGCTCTATAAATAGCAGCGGGCCGTTGTCTGGTGAGGCTTCATGCGGCACAGCGTGCTTAGCAACTAGGCCCCCGTCCATCACCGCCTCCTCCAGACATGTCCTCAGTCCTACAGATGCTCCCTCACACCCTCTGCTTCTCTTTGGGTTTCTCTTCCTCAACAGCTCTGGAAGGAGATGTACCAGCAGCCTTAATTAGTACCACAGAACCCCCCCCAAAAAAAAAACCTTTACTGTAGTCTGCTGTGGTGCTGCTGCAGCAGGAGGACAACAGTAAGGCTCACACACCATCTAGTGGCCAGTCAATGCAACAGCAGAGAGGAGTGATATTAGTCCTTATTAAAGTCTACATATTAATTAAGATGAGTCGCTTTCTTGTGGAATAACTGCAAAAAGGACCCACTGCTGTGGACTCATTTAAGGGTCTTTTTCAGTTTAAAGGAGACTAATGCTGCTCATTGTCAGGTTCTTCTTTGTATTTAGGGTTCTACTAGAACATGTTTTAATGTTCTAAAAACACAATGTTATTTGAATATACCTGTATTCACTCTCTGTCTGAAACGCTCCGTTTTAGCACCCGTCTCTTTAAGCCCCGCCCCCAAAAAGACCAGTCTGCTCTGATTGGTCAGCGTTTCCAGTCTTTCGCATGTCGTCAAAGCTCATACAGTATCCCCCCCAGCCCCCCCCCCCCCCCCCCGTAAGCTGGATGGAACCGGTTGAGCCGAT
>NW_022280042.1:1439819-1472413 GCF_004355925.1 Anarrhichthys ocellatus
CCCCCCCCCCCCCCCCCCGTAAGCTGGATGGAACCGGTTGAGCCGATCACTGCTTCACCGCCATTGACTTCAAGGGGGAATATGTATCGACGATAAGCATGATATTCAAAAGTGAAATATTGATATCACGTTAATATTGTATTTTTCTTTGAGCACACAGACAGCCTGACCCTCGGTCTGAGTGTGTTACCTTTGTGGGCCGGTACCGGTTCGTCTGGAGGTTCCTCAAACCTCAGCGTCTGTACCAGGGCCTCCGGGCTGATCCTGGTGCCAGCAAAGATCCCAGAGGGGAAGGAGATGGCTCTCAGAGGCTGCGAGGGGTCAGAGCACAAGTCCACAACCGGGTTTTATTTCTGAATAAATATAATGAATGAAACATTATTATTACAAGTTTTATGAATCTGCTCTTTTGGTTTACTGAATATGATTTTACAGGAAAACATTTACAGGGGAATGAAATGTTCAGACCAAGGCTATATGTGTAAACAAATAAAATAGTTATTTAACTATAGCAAGTTTTGTCTTTAAGCTTTTGGGGCATTATCTACAATAATGGTCCAAAATGATGTGCAATGGCATTGTTTTAATTTTATAGTCAATTTACTGGCACTTCATTTGTGTCTATCATAGCAATGAGCACCATATCCATGACGTCACTGCTCTGGATCCGGTGACGTCAGCCTTCTGGTTCTGATGAACTGACGGGGAGACTTCAAAGTAAAGCCGCCGTTATTAATGAAACACCCGCTACATCACTGTTACTTCTACGGTAACGGAACCACCGGGGTTCTACAGGCTCTTTTTATTTGCTGATATAACCGGACGGTAAAACATATTGACCGACCGATATTCAACTAATATATTGTGTATTCATCGGGCAATTCTTCCAACAAACCTGTTCATTATTGGTCGAGGGGTTGCTCTTCGTGTTCCCCAGACATGGAGCGCTTGTTTTGTGTACTTCCGATGCAGGAGGCTTCTCTAAACTCGGAGGGAACGCGGAGCCGGGGGTCTGTGTGAGGCTGCCCGGCCTGTCGAGCCTCACCGCCTCCTGGTGGAGCTTCTGACGGACGTGTTTTATCTTTCCAACCATGTCCACAAACGCGTAAGAAACTTTATATAGAAGCGAACCTACGGTGTTTCACACAATCCGTTGTAATGGTGCTCCCCGGTGTCGACAGCGTGTGACGTTATCAAGTGAGCGCCACTACCACCGGAAGTGAATCTGTTTTACTTTCAAATGTAAATGTCAAATCTCAGTTTTACCACTCTTGGCAAATGTTTCGCTTCTAGCGACGGCCGTGGTTTGGATTATCCACGAGAGACGTCATCACGTTTGAGTTTTTTTCTTTTTTTTTTTGCTTACATCTTAACGTTAATGTCTTAATGATATGTGTCTAGTAGCTATTGCTATGCTATTCTGAGAAATATGACATTTGGGAGAAAAATACAGTTTAATTTAAACATTTAACTACTGTACCACTCATGAGCCCAAGTTTTTTTTTCAGTTTGGGAATCATTTCTTAAAGCACCTGTACGTAGCACATGAATGTCTTAATAACTGTTTTAATCTGAAAGTAAATTCCGGAAATACATGTTTATACTCCGGGAAACTTGATGTTGTTGTCATGACAAGCGTGAATGGTGTTCCGGTTTAGTGGTTCGGTGGAAAACGACACAGAGAGAAAGTTCCGCCTCCGATGAATCGCCATATTGTTCCGGTCTCAAACTATTTGGTTTTATTTACTATTGCTTTAAATTATTTGATAAACTGGTCACATCGATATCAGCAGCATATTATCTACCACTAGATAGGCTATCGGAAAAATACAAGTCTGTTTTGCACCTGAAATTGCTCAAAATACATATTTGTTTGAGTGGCTGGAAAACCAACTGATTTCTGTGCTTTGTCCCCTGAGTTGATAAGAAGAGCACTTACTTCAGTATGAAGGATGAAATAGTTGCATCATGAAGTGAAAATCATATTTATTTGCAGGTGGAATGGCAAATGAAAATAAGGTATTCTACAATTAAAAAAAAAAAAAAAACACTACAATGTGCTATGCTGTACAGTACATATGAAGGTTTCCAAGTATACAAAAATAGACATATCAAAACACATTTACACAAACAGGTAATATGTACATACCATAAAATAACATCAGATGACACAAGACTACTCATGAGTACTGAGCAGCCTGTCACTCTTTAGCTGGAGATGGATGCAAATCAAGAGAGCTTCACTACAGTCACTTTAGCTTTTTCTGAAGGGCCGACATGCAAAGGAGTCTGGTGTTAGTGGAAAGAGCAGACAAGCAGCCGCAGGATGCGACTGGGAACACTGGGAGGCGTCATAATGTCCCAGAGCTTCAACCTCCAGCTGCTCCACTGCAGCTGCTCAGTGGACAGCAGAGAAGAGTAAACATAAGAAAGAGGAAGTGAGGAGGGGTTGCTGAAGTGAAGCGTGCCTTCTCTCAACGAAAGCACATTATGAAAAGAATCCATAGGCCTACATCCATGGCGTGGCGTTCAGATGTTTGTAAAGCATTCGATTTACAATTTGGTAAACTTACATTTGTGTTTAATCAATTTGAGAATGAACTATAAAAATGAAAAAATTTAAACTGTGGAGGGACGACGTTCTGAAACAGTATATTTAACTTACTGGTTCAGCCATTCCTACACCGGGTCCCTATGAAGCCTCTACTGAACTAATGTGCAGTAGACAGTGCAAATATAACCATTTCTTTAAATCAAAGGTGTGAACCAATAAACACCTGACTGACAGTTTCAAATCTGAGAAAACAGGATGATGTTTTTGGCCTAAATTATTAATTTTAATTTATTTGTTTTGCAAGTTGTCACCAGGACCTCTGTGCTACTCTGTATATAGTTCCAGCTGCTGAAGCTCAACATCCTCAACCCTGTGAAGAACACAAAGGTACATTTAAGGTGCATCTTCTTTTAGTTTATGGTTGTCTTTCAAGTCATTTCTGGTAGTGTCTAATAATCTAAACAGGTTATTTGACCTCTGAATTATAAACCTCTTACACTGTAAAGAATACTGTTTTTACACCTATGTTAAATATTTATGGTACTTTGAGATTTTGAGACAAACGTCTGTAGCAGCACAGAGGAACATGACTGAACACTATAATAACGGCGATATCAAGACAAATGTAATATTGTAGTATACTTTACAAACACTGTTCCCCCTCTTACATGTTCCAAACAGGAGACTATGATGCTGTCTGTGTAGCTGGAGCTTTGCATGTTGGCCACAGTGAAAGCTGAGGACTGTAGCGGTCACACAGTGATGATGAAGTGCTGTGGGTTAAAGGGAAATACTGACAGGATATACAGTATATACATCCTGATCCAAACACATTGGTGGCACGTTCTTCTCTACAACACAACATTTCAACAGAAACAAATACTTGTGCTACGGACACAGTACAGCAAACATGAGCAGCAAAGTTCAAGTCAATCACAGGGACAAGTTACACACACTATAGTGAGCAAAACAGAAAACATGCAGATCGCATATCCATCTGCTGCCTAAAGGACCTCTAGAAGATTTGGCATAATATTTATTCACATCAAATAAGAATAAAATACTAGTTTAGGAGCTATTAGTATTCTCTAAGGAAGGAATGACTCTACTCTCATAACTACATAACATGTGCCGGGGAGGTTCTTTCCAATACCTCTGTGTGTTCGGGAAGCCAAGAAGGATTAGTCCAGTTCCGTGATCCTGATGTGTACAAATAAGGAGGAAGGAGGAATACCGGTTCCATCTCTGGACAACAGGTGAATGTGACGATAACCTGAGAACACAAAACAGAACCAGAGGGATTATTTATTTCTTTAAGAGGACACACAAAGTCAAACGTGGAGCGGGAGCGGCAGCAGAACGGCAAACTTGGCAAATTTAGAAGCTTTCACGTGTCTTAAAAAAGGCGGTTGCTAACAAGTGTCTAAATGAGATTATGAGTGATCGTATAACATTATTTCCACATCCAGCAGACATAGAGCAACATCATCATTCATCTGGAGTTGTGTTTGTGTTCACCTGGTAAATGTAAGTCCAATGTAAACTCTCATTGAGCTCAGTTTTGGTCTCCACCATCTCCTGAGAAGAATACATGTTTAGCTGCTAAACGCTCCGCTGTGTTCAGCTATTCTTTGTGGGAAAATGTATATCTCCGCCTCTTTCATAACAGATTTCTCTGTGCAAGGTTGCGAAATATATATTTAAGGAAATTATAAACAGAAATTAGCAAATAATTTGACTGTAAATGTACTATGTATCAATGTGCGCTGGAAGTTAAAGAAGGGGCCTCACCTTGCTGCATGCAGCCGAGAGGGAGTGTGTACTGCCCCACAAAGTCATTTTTAGAGGTCTTGTCGTAGTCTTCCACCACAAAGCGCACCATGGCCAGCTCCGGAGTGTGGATGGTGAAGCGCAGAGTGTCATACCACACCGGGTTGAATCCTGCACAAAGGACAAATCCTTCAACATCAGCGCGCATGCTGCAGAGACAAGTCCTAACTATGTGTGGCGCGACACCAAAGTGACCCATTCATCCATTCATCATCTCCACCAGGAGGATCTACGACCGGTCACATGCGTGAGTGACTGAGAGTGCAGGTGTCTGTCCATGGCTAATTGGCAAAAACGGCAAAATATTTTGTGTGTTTTGAGGTGGGACAGACAGCAGTACCAGCATGGGAGCAAAACAATGTAGTGCTGTGAACAGGGGCAGCAGTTAAATGTATTTTAGACACCTAAAAAAGCTTTAGTGTACGCTACGTTTAGAATATTTTCTGACAGAGTACTGAAGTAAAAGTTAAACTTATTTATACTGTTTTTGGAGATTTAGTTTTGGAGTCTTAGGACTTTGAACAGAGAATAAATAAGATCCACTTTCCGTTCTGTTCCCCGTTAGATTAAGATTAAGCATGAAATATTCTAAATATTTATATATATATATATATATATAGATTTTTTTCAGGTTGGTCTTTCTTTTAGGTGTCAAAAATACATTTTGTTGCTGCCCTTGTTCACAGCAGTGCATTGCTTTGCTCTCGTTCTCCTGTCTGTTTCTCCAAACTGAAGGCGTGCCGACCACCATAGGTAATATGCTGACTATGGATAAGTACCTCGTAAAACCACTAACAGCTAACGGAACTACAAGCACACACTCTGCTGAGTACATTGCTGCTAAACGGGCAGATAGCTTTGTGAGTTTAATTTATTTTTTGGCAAGATATTATGTGGTCTGTACTCTCTCCACTGAGAGCACCTTCCTAGTTCCCTCCTGCATTGATGTCTATGTAGGTAAGTGTAAGGGCCCACAGCCTCTACTGCACCATTGTTCTCGATGTATCTGGTCTCCTGCTTGGCCTGGTCCATAGGAACACCATGGATCTCCACTCTGACCAGAGGATCCACGATGGCATCCTCTTTGATGTTGACTTTGGGCAGCTGTTGACCACTGATCACCTTAAACACATAAATACGGTTTCCTCAATAAAGCCATGAAACAGCTATTAACTGCAGGGACACCTTTTTCTTACTTTGTTAAAGGTCTGTACCTGTATAGTGAGGATGACAGGTTGGTAGCCATCCCTTTGTTCGGGTGTCTCAGGGTCAAATCTTTTCTCGACCTCTCTCATGAAACTGGGCTTGAGGACATAGCCACAGCTGCCATTCTGACCAAACAGTCCGTCGTTCAGATCCATCCCCTCCCCGGCTGTCTGGAAATTCAACGCAACTGAATGAAATGGAAAAAAACAACAACAATGACTTTTTGACTCATGCTCTTGCCATTAAATTTAGATATACCATATTCAGGCACTTTGAGAGGATGTTGTTAATGCTGCACGGGGCTTGGATTTGTACTTCAATACATGAACAATACCGAAGGGAACATAACCATGCATAAATTACCATGAGTTTTTGTTTTGCTTCAATTTACAACATTAACCACATGTCTAAAAGAAAGAATTCCCTTGTCCCCAGGTGGACACTCAAAACGTTATTGACAATGCAGTTTAATTGTACGGGAACTTCCTTTTGCCCTCTACACAAGGACATATTAAAAGAGGGAGAGGTCCCAGGACGAAGCCGTGTGGAACTCCTGTTGGCTGCGTGGTTCAGACACCGATCCTTTCCATGTTCCCGGGAAAGGAGCGACTCGTCCTTTAATAGTGGAGAGGAGGATTTGGTAGTACACCAATAACCTTAGTCCACTGGGGATGACATGTCCTGTATTTAAGGATATGTTTCAATTGTATTATGTTCCTTTCCTGTGTCTTCTTTTATCACATCACAACTTATTTGCATCTGTTGTCACTGACAGAAGTCTAACCTATCAGCTATTGCCATGGACAGCGCCCCATGTTGAGAGAGACAGTTCAGTCAACTATGAGTCAATACTAACCGAGACCAAAACTGTCACTCCTCATTCTCTCTCTAATAGTAAACAGTTACACTAGAGCAAACAGTGAATTGAGATTTCTCCCAAACTGCGTTTGTTTTTGACAGATGACAAATTCCTTTCTAATCATAGTCTGTGTAAGTCTGCACAGAGAGTAGGGCAGAGTGGATCGGATGGGTCAACACAGGACCTTCACCCAGGAGAATGCTGTTGTTGTCCCGTATGAAACCAAAAGTCAAAACTGACATATTTAAAATGGAATTGAGAAGTTTAGTTGTATGGGAAGTTGCTTGTTAGCCATAATCTAAACTGCTTTGAGTCCTAAAGCCAGAATTATGCCTTGATATTATAGTTAGGTAGTTATTATATTGGCTATCTAGTGCTGTGGTGAGGTTCTATGTGACTCTTTCTGTTATCCAAGCCCTCAAACAGTCAAACGTTTTGGGAACTACAATTCTTTTTGCTGTAAATTGTATTGCCAAACTCGCCTCTTAACCCATTTAAGTGAAGAATAAATAATTATGCAAACCGTAGCCCCGTGCAGCAATAATAGTAAAAACAATACGACAGAAATGCAAATAATGAATGGATGGAGGTCTGCTTTAGAAAACAGTCAAGTCTGTATTTCAGTTGCAATCACCAATTTGGCACCCAGCATTCCACATTTCCTGAGGATTAAAATTGGAGGAGTCCGTTCGGAAGCCACTGGGATAAACCCGGGTCAGCTGCCGGGAGTTATGGTGCACAAACTCGGTCCCTGAAATGGAGATGACATCAGATAGTGAAAGTTGACAAATAGGGTTTGACTGAAGCCCCTGATACATAATATTGTGTCAATAATAAACCAGCACAAGAATGACTAGAGTATTAATTGCTTCACAAAATGTATTACTGCTTCTAAAAACTGAGACAAAATCTGATGTCGATAAAACTAAAATCTCAGATTACACTGTATTAGTCAAACCTTTGTGTTGACAGTACCTATCATAATCATGTAAAGCAGAGAGGAATGATGAGGCTGGACTCACCAGCCTCTCTCAGGTGCTTGCGGGCCTTGGACTCCGTGAAAGAGGCCACCTCATAGAACTTGGAGTGGATGCGGGAGTGTTTGAAGTTACTGAAGTGGACGCTTTTGCAGTAAACAACACAGTCGGACAGCTCCTTGGACAGACGCTGCTTTGACTTCTGTGGAAAAAGGAAGAGAGGGGATAAAAAGGTAACACACTGATTAATGCATATAGCTTATTATAACGTCCCATCATGAAATGGTTTTCGGAGGCACAGACAAATGACATCGTCCTCCTGACGTGGACGCCAGATCAGAGAAGGACCAACAATACATTTTGTTGTTACATTTGGAGAACTTGTTGGTAGACTTTATCCAGGGCCACATCCAGCTTATCAACCACTTGTGTTTGTCCCATCAGACAGCTGCCTATGTATCATTTTATGGCATAGGCTAAGAGATTAACATGGTACGTACTTGCTAGTCAAAACCGGCATCTGTCAGTGGGACAGAGCTGGCATGCAGCACTGGCATACCAATAGTCAGCAGGTGTACTGCATGCCAGAGTGGAGTGCTGTGTAGCAGTGGAGCATGAATGAAATACCATTTTTAATTTTAATGCCAGATATGCCAGATGATCAGCGGCGACATTCCACTAGTCAAAGAAGCATGCTGTTTAGTGCTGTTTTTTTTCCTCTGGCCACAGAAAGGATTGATTGCAGGTATTATTTGACTGGAGACATTTCGATACTACTCAGTACCTGGTATTTTGGTAATAGTGTAGTGTAGGTCTAGAACGAAGATGCAACTTAAAGAAGTTTCATAATTCTGCTCACTTGTAGGAAGAGGTCCAAACGCAATGACACAAAGAGGTATTTGAACATCTTTGGGTCGTTAACACATTGAAGTCACATGAGGCTCATTGAGGTCGACCCATGAACTGGCTCCGTGTAACGTCAGCTGACCCACCACCACGTGAGAGGGTAAACCCCGGTGATGCAAAGGAATCCTGTCATGGATGGAAGCACCGGGCACATTGAAACCCTGAGACAACCCCCTCTTGAATCGTGAAAGTGATACTCGACCACAATGCCAAGCAAAAGCAGGTGTGCTGCCAGAGTAGCTTCCATGACTATGAGATCCGAGGTGTGGCATCCCAAACAGCCCAATGACAGCGTAACCTGCAGAGCACCCCTGCATGCACGCCTGCCTGCTTCCACATGAAAGCCGATCCGGCTGCTCCACCTTCACCCATCTACCAGACAGCAAGACAGGTTCTGCGCAGACACCTACACCATCAGCAGGGGCACCGGCGAGCTCACATCGCTGCCAAACTCGCCGCTGGCCTCACCTCTCATGACCGTGTTGACAGGAGTCCCAGTGTGGTGTTTCATGCTTCTCAAATGCTTATCAATAAACATGACTCTAAGTGCCCAATGATTCCTTTTGCACACTTAGTTTGCCAGAGACATCAAGCGTTATCCTCTAATGCAGTATGCACTCAAGACTGTGCCATCAATATGAATCCATTTTACAGATACAGTACACACAGCAATCAGGGGAATAAAAAGGAGCAGCATGTGTTCCCTGTGATGCAGTGGTATGAAAACAGAAGGACAAAGTTCAACCTTCATCAGAGCTGGAACAAGAACTTTTCCCCCGGCCCAGCTTTCTCAAAACTCAAAATGAAAACCCAACTCATTGGCCAATGCAGCAACTTGCCGGAAGCTGTTGTGTTGCGTTGCAACAATTGATGAGCCAGAGCCCCCCCCACACAGGCCTAAAGTCCATCTGAACGAGGACGAGCAAACTCCACGTCTTGATGAAGAAAGCAAGATTCAGTAGAAAGCTCCAGAAAAAGCTTGAAAGTGGACCTTCAGTTAAAAGGTTCTTTGTCAAAATACGTTGATCCAGTCCGCAAATTAAGGTGCCTGATGCACATTTTATTTGAAATGATGCAATTTGACAAAAAAAGCCTCTGGACTTCGAGAACCTCGCTAATGAGTTTCAGTTGTACTGATACAGTATATAAGGGTTGGCTTTTTAATTTGTGTTTTAAAATGTTCAGTATCAAGCTGCTAGGTCAAATGACTGTTTGATTTGTTTAGTGATTTATTAATTATAAGTATTTTAAGAACCTCTGTTAAAATGTAATTACCCAGTGAAATATTTGCAACAGTTGATACTTGATATCACATTCTAGCCCTACTTACATCTCAGTATTTACCAACAGAGGTGATTACTGACTGCAATTAGTACTGTTCAGGGTATCAAATATCCCATTTTAGAGGAGACCGTACAACCTTCACCTGCTGAACTTAGCCTAGTTTGGCCCAGCATGGCTTGGTCTTGGTCTTGTTTGACAGTAACTATGAGGTCCTCTTGTTCGTCCTTCTCTATCTGTCGTGTCTACTTGTATATGTGACTTGTCCAGTGGTGGAAGATGTGTTTCCTTGAGTTAAGTAAGAGTTGATGTGTTTGTTTAAGTTTTAAAAGTTCAGATCTGGATGACTGTGGGTCACGAGTGGTTGACAGTGTTGAATCCTCGTTCACTCTTTCCTCCCTGTGTCTTTCTCTGCTATCACAGTGTAAACAGATCACCATATCTAACACCCAGAGTCTGCTCCCTGCCCTTAAATCCTCTGTATTTTTCATGAGGAATGACAGGAGTTCTTGCAATCCTTGTCCGCTGGCTAAAAAGGCAACCAGATTTGTGGGCATCCCTGAGAGGCTTCCTGCTAAACGTACACTACCAACACACACCAAAAAGATAGACATATTTGTCATGTAGTCAAGTTGACTGTTATGTGCTAAAGTAAATGTGTACTGTATGTTGTGTTTAACAAAACACAGTTACAACAGCAGCGAAGTTTCTGTATTTCCCAGCTAATCAGCGCAGGGCAGAAATGTCTATAGGCTAACAATAATTTATAATTTAATCGGCTACTCATGACGTAACGAATGGTGTCCCATTTCCTGGGTAAGGATTTCAACCACTATCCCTCGTGGATCCGTTCTGAAGGGCCACTACCCAGTTGAAGGTACTCAAAGGGAAGGTATCTGGGATTGAGCCTTTGTCAGTGCATTGATGAATACAATGAATGGACGTACCAGAATTACCTCTTGGTAAATAAAGACAAAGCTGAGGTCCAACCTGCCAGAGCTCCTAAAAGAAAGCAGGTTCAGTGGCATTGGTTTTGAAGGAGGTGAAAGTCATTAACTGGTCTCAGAATGCTTCAGGGATTCAAACAGGCAACCTTCTAGTCCATCCCACAGTTGTAAGTCTAAAGAGTTTAGTAAATAACCTGGACTGCGCTGCAAAAAAACATTCTACCAACTGCAATCAACAAGATGCATTTAATCTGCCCTCATTTTGGGTTAGTCAGCTTAATCTATTAAGTGTTCTATTCATACATTGAAATCTGTCTCAATGTTGCATCATCAGCCTAAAAAGGACGGAAATAGAGGATCCTGCTTCTATACCAGGCTGGTTCATCAGACTGTGTATAATAGGGTGTCTGGGTCTGAGGCCTAACAGGTGTACCGGCGTGTGCTAAACAAGCTGACCTACCTTTACCCTGCGACAGACACTCTCGCGGTGGAGGTTATCTTCGTTGATTTCAGCCACCTCGTCTTCATCGCTGACCTCTCCGGTCTGAGAGTCCTCCACCATCCCGTTGAAACTCTCCTCCAGACCACCGATTTTCTTTGCCTTCAGGAGAATCTTCCTCTTAAGATCCTGACAAAGAGATCAAATAAACCTTGGGTCATTTCACAATGTGTTCAACACAGATCATATGGCCCAGGAGGCTCTGACATGCTTTGGGGTGAAAGCGAAGGTGCCCTCTGACAGGCTCAAATCAAAAAGGATCGGTTTCAATTAAAGAACAGAAATGAGCTGCATTTAAAAGGCTCTGTACACCCACAGATTTTCTTTCAGTTCTTCTTGCTAATTAGATAAACAAGTGCAACATAACAGTTTTGAGACATAACTCAATGAATACTACTTACATGTATATACTGGCTCACACAGTAAAGGTGATGTAACGTTGTGTGTGTAGGTGCCTCCAAGTCTTCATCTGCAAGTTTACTTCCAGGTTCATACGTTTTTGTTTTGGGTTTCTACTGGAACGTGTTTACAAGTTTAATGTAAAAAAACCACTTTCTTTTTCTCACACTGTCTGTCTGAAATGCTTCGTTTTAACGCCTCTCTAGGAAAAGCCCAGTCTGCTCTGATTGGCTTGCGAGAAAAATATAGTGCACCTTTGCAAAGGTATAGTTCTCAAGCTGTGGCCGGTACATTCTAATGAATGTATTCTCATTCCATGAGCCTGCATCGCACATCATAAGGGGAGCCAAATCTGATTGGCTTGTTGAATCACATGTTTTCTGATCTAGGTAGCCTGAGAAAACTGCGATACCGAGTTTGTGGGTTAGTAGGCACTCCAGATACCCAAATGTAACCACGTAGAGTGGAGTAGGGTTGAGACATTAGACTGCACTGCTCACCTCAGGAGATGGCAGCCCGACGGGGGCCTTGCCGTCTAGTGTGCTTTTCAGCAGCTTGTCACCGAGGATGTGGTTGAGGTGTCGGGCCATGACTCTCTGTTGCTCAACACTGCAGTGGTTCTCGATGGACAGGATGACTGGATATTCCGATATCTGGGTGGGGGAGAGGAGGGGGGATGAAGGGAGGGAGTTTGTAATTGAACACTGGAGAGCATTATCATAGGGAAAGCTAATACGCCTGCTGCCATATACCTGTGGGTTGTGGCTGGCTGGTTGAAAGACCTCAGACAAGGGGTCATGAGGCCTCAATATTCACTGAGGACAGATGCTCAGACCCAACAGGCTCTGTCATGCATGTTCACTCTGGCATGAGGCTGGCACTCTAGCAGATCCCTGGCTAGCTGACTTCATAGGGCTTTCACATGATGTCTTGGATATCATTGCACTGTTGTCCTCCCTCTCATAAATGTACAATGAGAAGCTGAGCGATTTGTTGATACAGCTTTACTAGACAATCAAAGCAAAAGCAATTGCAATGCCAGCAAGAGGGGATTACACCACATGCTTGGTATACTTGAAAAAGCCCCATTTGGACCAATGTGATCATCTCCCCAATCGGGCTGAGGGTGTGAAAAAATGTCTTCAAAAATAAGAACTATGTTGTTTACCACATGATCCACTGAAGGACGAGTACATCAGAAAGCCAACATTCAGAATATTGCTATTTATTGCAAAGCTTACGACTAGATGTTTTGATTGATTCACATCCACTTCTACACTTCAGCAATCAATTGAGTGATACAACAAGACAGTGGATGCTACCTTGAAGGCATAGTTGCTCACTGCATTGACTACATCCTTGAAGAGTATCTTGGAGGTGAAGGTGTGTCCATGATAAACGATGGGCTCTCCATTGGCACCATCCCAGCAGTCCACTTCCACACACCGACAGCCACGACTCAGAGCCCTGAGCAGCAAAACAAATTGCGTCTTTTATTCATTATATTATCTTTTTACTCAGGTTCACAGGATGGCAGAACATCTACTGGCCACCAGTTGAATTCATTTGTTAATGGCATTATCAGACTTACGTTTACAGCTTGATTAATTTCAATGAATCACTTAGGAAGAATTGGACTTTATTCTGTTGATGAATTTTGTAAAATTAATGAATGGTGGAAGATAAATGCAGGGCAATGTCTCAGTGAAGCTCATCACCCCTGAGAGGAACACATTAGGTAAGGGATTTGCGCTGATGGAAATCTATAAAATTGGTTCGTAAGTGGATTTGGAAATGGTTAGGTGATAGTTGCAGTGGCGTTCCTTTAGTTGTCCTGCAATCAATTATAAGTCTCCTTTTATGATTTCCCAGCAGATTTATGGATGTTGGTGTGCATGTGGATACCAAAGATACCACTGTCCCTGTAAAGGTTAAGTTGTGCTCTAGGACGCAAAATGAATTAATTAATAATTAATTTGAAAGGCACTGAAAGATTCTTTGTGGAACCAGAAATGGTTCTTCTATGGCATCCCTCCGAAGAACCATTTTCGGTTCCAGGTGGCACTTTTATTTTAGGATTTCTTTTAAGTAATCTTCCAGCACCAGTTACAGTATTCGATGTGCAAATGCACGTTTTGCTGTTAGTGGGCACTTATTGTGGTCACTGGAACATCCCAAAGACATTTCCATCGGTTAATTTCCATCACCTGATGTATCCCTCCACACTGCTCTGCCCTCGGAGCTGGTCCTCCATCAGGTAGGTGTTGTGGGAGGAGGAGATGAAGTAATGGCACAGCGGCTGGCTCATGTCCTGGAAGACACCCCGCCACTGTGGGTTGAAGATGGACCCCTCAGCTGAGCCGAGGTACATCAAGAAGCCGTCAAATGTCATGGCATTTAGCAGCTTAGCTGGAAATACAGCAGGGGTGTGTCAGACCCTCCTCACATAGTGCTGGCACCCAAACTTCAGTACCAAGTGACAGGCCTTCACAATAATCGTACACCATGGTTCATTATATACAACATACAGGCTGTGTACCTGTGTCAGACGGCTCGTAGCGCTCAATGAGCTGCTTGGCATGCTGCTGGATGTCAACCCCGTCCAGCTGTTTCTCTCTCAGAAAGTCCTCCAAGTCACTTTGGGATAACTTCTGGCCATCAACCGAGTACTCCTGGAAAACCTTCAGTACATCATCCCGCTGGGTCAACATCTTGTAGAAGAGCACAAACTCATCGTCCTCCAGTGTACCCGACTGGGACTTATCAGCCATCTGAGAAGAGAAAGGATCATGCTGTTGCTGTATGGATAAATGCATCACAACCCAAGAGGTCTTACAGCGGCCATAGAAACCAAATAGTAGATGTGGAATGCTTCAATCACAAGCGAAACCATAGTTTAGGTATTCAGCTCGAAGGCTCTCACTGTGAAGAGACGGTGAGCGTGGTGCTCGTTCATGTCCACATTCATCATTTTCAGTAAGTCTTGCACTTCCTTGAAGTTCATCCTGCCATCGTTGTTCTTGTCTGCCTTCCTGAACCAGTCACCAATCCATCTGGGTAGGCCACTTCAGGAGTGTCACATTCAATAGTGGCTGAAAAATTCTAAGAGCTTTGGAAGAGATACTTGATGAAGACTGACACACTGCACAATCAACTTTACTGTATATTTACTCAGTTCTTTAATATGTATCGCAGTTAAGCTCTGACTGTATCAAGAACCCAAAAGATGCATTTAACAAGAAGGTGCTCTGGGAACCATTTGTACCAATTTTCTATGTTTTATTTAATTTGATCTAATGTTTTCAATCTCACATTAATTGTTGGTCTTTGACAGGAAGTGAATGTGCCCATTGTCCAGCCTGACCTCCACAGCCTTACCTTCCACCTCACCACATGACACACTACTTTGTACACTGGCACTGAACATCGGCACTGGGAACAAATCATGAGGTGCATAATCTTTCAATGTGATCATAATTCAGAGGATGCTGAGGTATCAATATATAGTTGGCAGGTGGCCATGAGGTGTGGGGAACTCCATGCTACAATGGGGATACAATTTATGATTGCAATTCAGTCTTTATTGACTAGTTGATGAGATTTAGTCCTTTTGCTAATGACCACAACTTTGGTTGGACTGAAAACCAGCAAACACTTTGAAAGCATTGATGACTGAAAACCCTGAGTGAAAGATACTGGTCAAGTTTCTCCCTCTCCCCCATGTTCTCCAGGTTCTCGATCAGCTTCCTCATGCCTCTGATCCAGGACTGCGCCTCCTCGGCTGACTCGGTCACCAGGTCCAGGTTGCCCCTGCGACCACGGAAGACCAGTGTGAAGCATCGGTCCGCTGGGAACTCATCAGCGATGCTGAGCAGCACCTCGGACTGGTGTCCATCTCGTATTGCCTCCACATCACTTACTGAAACTGGGCACAAAGACCAACACAGAATAGAGACCTAATTATATTAATCACATTTTCTCAACTGGAAGAGCACCCTGAACAGCATTTTCTCACTTTTTATCTACTGGAAAGGCTCCCTGGAGGGTGTCTAATCACATTTCCTCTACTGGAACGTCCCAACTTCATCTCGTTTTCTCTACTAACAGGGAACCCTAGAGGGCACTACATCTCGTTTTATACTAACAGGGAACCCTAGAGGACACTTCATCTTGTTTTCTCTACTAACAGGGAACCCTAGAGGGCACTTCATCTCGTTTTATCTACTAACAGGGAAACCTAGAGGGCACTTCATCTCGTTTTCTCTACTAACAGGTCATGTCTTAATGTTTGACCAGAGAGGTCCATCACATGAGTAAATCATGTGGTCTTACATGTGGAGTGAGTGTTGCCAGCCTTCTTGGATGTGTACCAGATGGTCATACAGTCGTCCTGCAGTTTGAAGTAGCGCTGCTTCTTCCAGGTACGAGACTTGATTTTCCTCATTACCGTCCCCACCAGCATGGACTGGAGGTTGTCATCCCCCTGGAAGCCTGGAAAGAGAAGGACAGGTATACCGATTAGTTTTATATTGATAAGAGTATGATTAGATAGTATTTCCGCTCTTACAGCGAAATCCAACTGTTAACATCTCATTATTAAATTCATTACCAAGTTTAGGTTGCATGTTGCCTATACCAATTTGAACATGAAGAGTCCATTTCACATGCTATGGAGTACACTAAAAATCATATGTTCATGGAGTTTTCAATTCTAATCTTCATTTTGGCAGTAATTATGCCATTTCAAACATGGAAATGAACACTTTTGAATTAAGATTTGGTCAGACAAGCTCTATAAATAATGTACTATAACGAGTTAATTCAAGCTGTGAATCATTCTTTACGACAATATCTGAAATCTTACTTCATATGCACTGACTAGACTAGAATGTAAGTGTTAACAACCTGGCCAGTATCAGTCATATGTTGTTGTAACACAAACTCAAATGTACGTAGTGCACTAGTGGTGAATTGACACATGTTGTCCTCAGTCTAATATTTTGAATAGTAAACCATAAAAAACAGACTTACGGAGGCCAGACAGTGTGGAAGCCATTCGTTGTTGTCTCACACTTCTGCCATCTAAAGAAAAGAGGTTAGCTATTCATGGAAGTTTTAGACATTCAGACCTGATGGTAAATTCATCAGCGAAACAAATGATTATTTATTTGTATTTGACAGTCCACAGTCCATTTCAGGACTTTAACTACCATTCAACACTATGCAGTGGCCATCTTGTTCTTTATTTATTGCCACCAGAAGATGAGACAACAAATGCAATAAATAACAATGAATTATTTTGTAAGCTGTTCTGAATCTGGTCTTCTGAAGGCATCTGGATGCTCTGACATTTGATTACTGAGCTTTTTTTTTCGCTTTTTACTGGGACTTTGGGGAAATCCCTGCCAGGCCTGAGAACTAATCTGTAATAAATAGATTTGAATTATTCACTCCTGATTTAGACAATATGGTAGATTTATACATCTTAAGTAAAGCTTAGTCTACAGAGCCTTTTGCTGCAGAGAAAAGGCTACTTACATACAGGTACATTACAGCAGATGTTACTACGATGTTGTCCAGTGTTGCTGATGGTGTCACCACGCAGCTCGCTCAGCTGCTCTGGATGTTCTTTTGCTGCTCTGTGATGTTTTCACTGCATTCTCTGCTGTCCTGCACTTTTTGTTCTGTCTGGGTGTCGCGCTCACTAAGTCAACTAATCTCCCCAAATCCCTGTCATGGTCTCAGCATTCCTTTCACTAATGACCTAAACTAACTGAGTGCTGGTCCAACACGTGCTCAAAAACACCGAACGTCATGAATAATGTTCATTCTTATGTACAGAACAATATCGTTTGATCAAAACCACCTTTTCTCAGCCGGCAGTAATGCTATTATGATTGGCTAAGCTTCCACTGGGTCACTTGGCCTAGACAATAGATTCACTGCAGTAAATACATTACAATAAAACACAGCAAATACATGATATAGACAAAGAATACACAAAAACACACAAGATGAACTCGATCAGAAAGTCCAGGGGGTTTAGAATTGAAATATTCATTCAGTTCTAGAAGGACAACGGTGCTGTGTTTCTCTCACAGGTGGCACATCTAGTTTAAATAAAGTCAGAGATAACATGAAAATTTTGTCTGTTAGCAAACAGACAGATTAGCAATTCACTCGACAGTGTTGTCTGGTTTTCTGTCTCGTCCTACATTTTCCTAACGAAGTGTTTAAAAAGCCAAATTGTGCTGAATATTCCTATGATTTCTTCTTTTACTGTTGTCATACATCCGCACATATTGAAGGTCCAACTATCACTGGCTGTTCACGGAAGGGTCGTACCTTCATAAGTAAAGTAAAAAGAAGCCTTTTGTCATATTGCTGTGTGAGTCTGACCTGTTGCAGGATCATCCCTGAGTCCCGGTCGGTGCTGCAGAGCTGGAACAGATCAGATGGCCCGGGAGCTGCTGCCGTCCCTCTGCATGCCGAGCTGCAGTGATGGAGGACGACTGAAGCCAGAGTGTCCTCTCTGTGACGCTCACCTGGCCCCCTCCCCCCTCCTCCTCCCCCCCTCCTCCGGATCCCTCTCTCTCTCTCTCTCTCTCTCTCCAAATCCCTTCAGTCCTGTTGCTCGATCAGCTGTTTGGCCCCGCTTAGCATTTCTTACTACTCTGAGAGTTGTATCCTCATCACGTCCCGTGGACGAGGAGAGGAGGACGGTGTATTGGCAAGAATCTGGCAATACAATAAGCATCACGATACAGTTACCATTCAATATCTTGGGATTTCTTTTAAATATAATATTTGGGAAACTGTCATACATAAAGAAATCTGAGTTACAAATGTTGCTTTCTCTGAGCAGAGTGGTGCGCCTTGTGTCTGACCAGACCCTCCCAGCATCTGATCCAAAGACCCTTTATGTCCTCATGTCGGACCAGATCTGGTCCTGGACCCCCTCTATCCCATCAGGTGGAGGACCAGCAGAGCTCCACAGTGTTGTCTGTCCCGTGTAATGTTACTAAGCCGCACTCATCAAACTTTGATCAGGCCAGTTTAGCAGCAGGCCACGGGGACAGTACAGCAGGGGGGTTCGCCATCACATTAACAAACTGACCCCAGATCACCTCTGCAGTCATCGCTGACATTCCATCACATCCCAGCGGAGAGCTCACACTCATACGTTCAGAAGTTGTGAATATTAATATTCTCTCTGTGGTCTTCATCTGTGTTCCCTGCTCAGGTTCTGAGGCATTAATAATCCACAGCTTCAGATCAGCTTCCCAGCTCAGATTACACACAGCGAGCCAAGACTAAAATGGAGGGGCTCCCTCACAATGACCTCCTCTCAGGAGAGACAAACTACAGTACCCAGCAGCCACCTCTACAATAAGTGACCTGAAGTCATTTACACTACATCCACTCCTTAATGTAATGGCTTCTTCTCTGGCCCATTCTACACCCTCCCACCAAGTTAATTAGGACGTCTTCTATAACTTCCTGTTGGCAAACAAGAATACATCATCCCTGCAGCACTAATGAAAACATAGTTATGAGTGCTATATTCTATAAATCCCAAACACTGGACCATTGATTCCTCGTAATGGAGCACCAACCCACTAACCCAAGAACACATAAAGCTTCCCCTGGTGACTCCTGAGGACAGGGATGAAGCTCCGGGTTGTCCTCAGGTCCACTCACCCCCACTAGGCATCCAGCTTCTGTGGTTCCTGCATCAGAATCAAGCCTCATATTGTTACAACGGGTTAGCTAATTATATAACATGTAACATAAATATCAGAGATGAGACACAGCGGACACTGAGTCTAAACTACACCAAGATGGTACCTTTTTATTTTCTTTTGGATAATGCATTTATTAATAATGTTCCTCTCTTTTTCAGCACAAATAAAAAGAACACCCCAAAGCTTCAACCGCCCATCACCACCCTTAGAATTCTAAATACTATAATAATACTGCTGGAGAAGGCGCCAATGTTGATGTACAAACAGCTTCTGGTCTCCAGAACATTACTGAAATACTCAGATCAAGAACACAGAGGGCAGGGCTACTGCAGCAGAAGGAGGGTGCTCAAGCTGTTACTTGTGGAGCACCAATTTATTGTGGACGTGTAAATATGTTACAGAGCATGAGGCGACACATGTGAATGACTTTGTTGAGCTGGTCGGGGAGACACTGGCGCAGAGCTTCGCTGGCTCTGCACAAGAGGAGACGAACCCCATTTCCAAGTGCCCACACAGGTTCACAATATTGGGGGGGGGGGGTACATATCATATACTGAACATATTGACCTATGAACATTTTGACATCCTCTCTGTGGAAGCAGTCTGAGGTTTTGTCTCCAGACTGTTGGTCTCAACTACACTTCCTTCAAGAATTCAAGGCAACACGTTGGGGTCAAGCATTCCTTTAAATGAGGAGATTCAGAGTCATGATTAGTGTCATATAATCCACATTCTAATGTGTATGTCTGCATTAATACCATGATAATAAAACTATAGGGAATCATATGGACATGGATTAAATTAAGCAATATGGCATGTTGTGAGATCTGATGTATTTTGTTGCTGTGCGTCACAAACTAAATATAATGAGAATGTTACATAAATCATGTGGGATTGTGCCATATGAGGACTAGTCTCATGAGCATGACCAGCTGTGGTTTATGCAAAAAGCTGAACAAGTGAAGAGGCTGAACTGGTCTAAATAATAAGCTGTGTGCATATGATTCCTCTATCAGAGATGGGTAGATGTTATAGATTTCCTAGCAATGGTAGAGAATATTTCATTTTGGAGGATAACGCCTGAGAGGACAGATGCACCGACTGTGTGTAAGTGCCTCTCCTGTCTAACCTGGCGGGACTCCAGCACGTGTAACCCGAGTTGGGTGGAAAACACTGGCCCGACTCACCTGCAGCAGGTCCGCTACGGTAAACAGCGTGGGAGCCAGCTCGGGTGCGGACTCCCTCTTCGTGCTGAGCTCCAGCAGGGCGCTCTCACTGGTCTCTGGACCGGACAGCTCGCTGATCCACTGGTGGATCTTTTCTCTGTCCACTTGTGCCAGTGCTGAAAGCATGATGGGACATGTACTCTGGTACAGGGACCATGACACATTTAAAACCCGTCAGTGTGATGAAGACTGGCCAAACGTGTTGCATCTGGTAAATTCCAACTTTCTAGGAAACAGTGTTCCAGTGTATGTGTCTGGGGCTTTTACTGTGAAGGCTAGAGCGGAAGAAGAGAAAGGGGGAAAATGCGCTACTGTGTTCTGTGTTTTGAGAGGAATAAAGTTGTTGCCATCTTGGCGCAGACTACGGAGCCCTGTGTTATCATTGTATTACTATGATAAAACATAGGCGCAACATACGTCTCGGCTACAGCACTGTACTGTAGCGGACTTATACCACGCCTGAGCTCGCCACTGTTAGCTCACGCTAGCTAGCTAGCTAGCACAACTATAGCACTTCCGGTGTGCTGTTTTCAAATTAAAGGCACAGTTATTGCAAAGTACTGCTACAGATTTATTTGGAACTACACACACATATAGACATTTCTATTCCTTCGGTTGTTGAAAAAAAAGTGAATAAGCATAATTCTGTGCTTTTGTTGTGATGTAGTTAAACACATTCCACACAGTAAGTTAATGTTCTGCCCCAAACTACAAAGTATAGTATACTATACAGCTCTGCGTTACACTGTGTGTCAACAGAAACATGAATCCCATTAAAACGGCTTGTGAGGGAAAAGTTTTATTATGGAATATTAAATATGTTCACAGAGAAAACTGCTGCTATAGAAATGATAGTTTCCAGTTTCCTTGTACATGCTTATGTGTTTTTTAACCACATTGTGAGGTCTGTTTATGAATGTGTATGATACACAGATACAAAATCTGAACTTCATACTAAAAGGATGTCACATTTAATATTCGTTAGGGCTTTACATTCAGCACCGATGTTTTGTTGACAAACTGTATTAAAGAACAACAACAACAACAACAAACAATGTCAGTTGTCTTGTGTGGAGGTGTGACATCTGGTGATTCCTGATGAGGTTCCTGAGATGAAAGAGAGACATATGGTAAATAATAATAACAATAATCTCATACTTATTAACATAGTGTGTAAACTGAATTTGAATAATACTGCAGTAAGTAAAACAAATCATATGTGTGCAGGACGGCCCTTGGCCATGTTGACCATGTTTTTAATGTACTATCTCAACGAAATTCAAATTAATCAGTATTTAATTTGACATGAAAAATGTAAGATGTGCTTAATTTCCACATCATCTGTATATTTATTTGTGGTGGGTGTTTTACAGTAGATCTTATTTTTGGCACTTTGCTGCCCTCTAGTGGATTCTCCAGGAAGCTGTTCTCTGTGCATGTTTTGGTCGTTCCATAACGTGCACGAGGCTCATGTTTGCTCTGACTCAGTTCAAGGGTCACCTGTGTTGTCCTGGAGGAGAAAGGCCTCGTTGCCTGGACCTCCTGGTGGCCAACGGTCTGCGGCTCTCTAACAAAATGGAGTCCTGCACACAGTTTCACTTGTCATTCAAATGTTTCGTGTTTTTCTCACCAGAGGGCTGTTTCATGGAAGACAAGCATGTGTTGAATGGACTGAACAAACGGAACCAACCTGTTTCATAAAGCAACTCGGAGCTGATGAGTAGGCTACAAGATGTGTTTCAGAAAGAAAACTAACCCTGAGATGAAAGAGAGTTAACTTAAACTCTGGGTCTGTTAACACCATGGCACCAATGATGATGACTTTCTTTCTTTACAAAGCACGAGCTTAACTCAGGGGGAATAAACTCTAATCAGATGCTCTCGAACCGAAAACTCAGAGTTCTCCTTCTCAGGATTATTAAACTCAGAGTTCAGGGTTAGGCTCAGAGTTGTTAAACCTGCTTTCTGAAACAGTCCAGGAGGGACCAGTCAGACTTATTCAAACCTGGCAACAACATACAGTATATAATCCAAAGGAAACCAACGGGGTCAACATATCCACGGTCAATATGAAGTAGAATTTCCTTTGACATGTCAATGTGAATAGAATAGCATCTGGTCTTATTGTTAGATGTATCAGAGGGAAAAGGAGTAACCTGAAGAAGGGGTCCTTGAGGTCCAGGACGTTTCCAGATCTGAAGCCTGATTGGTCAACTGTGGCGGTGATGTTGATGTCATAGCTCTGCCTGGGATGTGGAAAAAGTTACACTCGCAGGTCACAGACATAAATCATGAGGGTGTTCACTATTGACTGATTGATCTGGAACTGTTCTGAAGCAAACAATGCTGCAGTAGCAAGGAGACTGCCGTTATAAAGCTGGACAGACGATCTATGTTTCCCGTCCCACTCAAGGATCTTCAGGGGGAACATTATGAAGACCGGGCTTGATGGAAGTACAGTTGTACCTGTCGTTGGCGACCAGCAGGACCGTCCCAGACAGAGTCTGTCCCAGCTTGGCGAAGAGCGGCGTCTGAAGCAAACATCTGACCTGATACCAGCGGGTCAGAGGCTCCGTGGGAGCTGTGGAGAGCCACACTGTTGACCTGCAGAGGCCCAGAGAGGGAGAGGAGGGGTCACTAGTACATCTAAAGCAGGCACCAGCCTCCGGTTCTGAAGAGTGAAGCCAATGCGTAAGTGTCTTAAACTTGCATTCTTTCTAATGGCCAGCACTTATATTTGAAACTCCTCTGGTTTCAAATATAAGTCTGATTGTATAGAAGTCTACGAGAAAATAGACCACAAAGCAGGGGATGCTTTAGGGCGGGGCTACCTTGTGATTGACAGGTCTCTACCAGAGCCGTATACGGCGTCTCTACGTTACTTCTCAGTCCAAATATGGTCACTTCCTGTTCACTGTTACAAAAAGCCAAGATGGTGACGGCAAAAATGTCGAATTTGAGGCTTCAGAGCGGCAATCCACAAACTAATGGGCAACTACGTCCACTTCTTATGTACAGTCCATCTTATAAAGCAAGGCATCTCTGTCTGTCTGTCTGTGTGTTCTTCACATATTTCGACCACTGTGGATCAACTGTTGTGCATCTCTTACTTGGATCCTCTATAGGCCACATCGAACCAGAAGGCCAGTCCATGGACCAGACCGGACTGCAGCAGTGTGAACCCAAAGGGAATCTCCATTCTGGAAGAAACAAACAGGTCCTAGACTCACTATCATGTGTCAATCAAACAGCTCTGGCAGTACGCCATTTCATTTCCTCTCAATGTTCTGCTGATTCAGCACACATTTGTAGTTGTTAGTGGACTTAATACGTTATTATAGTAGAGGCATCTAAAGCCCCTTTCAACAAACAGGAAGTGTTTACCATGAAAGGACATCAGAATAGTGCTGATTGCTTGATGAGCATCTGTGGTGCATTATAGTGTTCATTAAATGTGTATACAGTTACTAAATGCACTGATTAAAATCCAGTTTTACCGATAACACCTCATCATGCATCATGATTATGGATCTAACCTGTGCAAGTCTTCTTCTTTAGCCTCCATGAAGTTGATGCAGTGCTTGACAGACCTGGCCATCAGGATCTGAACATCAAATGAGTCCTGAAACAGACAACGAATAAAGAATCTGAAAATGAAATTTAATTTAAATATACAGTATATACATATGTTTTATTGTATTTTAGCCATACTTAGAGTTGGGGCATTTTTCCTTCTGGGGAATATTTTAGATGCCCTCTGCATTATTCTACACATCTGTTTAGTGTCTTTACAGACTTTGAAATCTAACATTTCCTTTCTTTACACTGAAGGTTACCGAGTTGTGCCACACGTACCACTATCGGCTGTCTGAAAAACTCCTCCATTGTAGCACTGTGGAGAGCACTCAGGTTAACTCCATAGAAGCCTCTCTGCTGCCTGAAGAGAGAAGAGAAGTCAGTCAGCTAACTGACACAGGTTCATGAGCAGATTCCTTTTTTCAACAAATGATCAAATCATTCTTTAGTCTCTGCTGTTACTGTGGTTCCTGTGGATACTGTTACATGTTTGTTGGATTTATCAGGAGTTGCCTCTCGTGTCGTTTAGCCGAGTGCCACTCTGTGTACAGTATGTGATGGAAGGATATATTGAGGATGATTACTGTGACTCAGGTAACTTTTTCCTGTTGGGATGCTGGAGGTCTCATCAAAGGTTACATATCCTGAATGCAACCAACTTATCCGTCTTTAAAATCACTTCACAGATTTCACCGATCTGTGAAGTGATCACAGATTTAAGGAGTAAAGCCGTCTTTGGCCGCTTTTTTCCACAATCTCATTCTTTCGGTCACTACTCAAAGCCAACGACCACACGTGAGGGTCGTAACGTAGATGATGTTGCAACGGTCGATGAACCAATAACTTCATGTTTTTTCCTCAGTAATGTTGCTAATTGCATCAGTATATAGTTTACCTTCATTCCTCAAGGCTGAATGAGCCTGACTTTCACACATAGTGGAGGAGCAGTGAAGGGCACAGACCATGGCAGCGAACACACACACACACACACACACACACACACACACACACACACACACACACGCTGGCATGCTTGCATGCACTTGTGCACAAACAAACTGTACAGCAGATGTTGTATTGTTTGCACAGATTTTCCAGAAAACATGGATACAGCAGAATATATCTTTTCCACTTTTGTGGAAGAAGAAGAAATATTCTGTGGAACTAAACAAATGAGTGAGTCAAACAGAAATGCTTCTCATCTTCATGTCTGTGTATCACTGTGGGTTCCATGTCTATCCCATTTGGTGAACTCGGTTATGTTCATTGCATCACTATATCCAGGTGTAGCAGCTGTTCAGGCCAGAATACTGGTTCACTGTTACACAGATGACTTGTATTTTTCAGCCTGAATGAGGCTCTTGACAGGGTCCTCTCTGCATGATACTGTAACATCCTGTTTTGATAGAATATAGTAACATTCTATATACCTGAAGATTTATACATGGTAGTCAATCAATTGTACGCTGTGGTTGGATGGGGATCTTTCTAACTTTTTTTATCTTGAATATCTTGTTTTCATAATCATTGGTTGCAAAAAATGTAATTGCATGTACTGTAAAATTTGACTAATGGCCCAGGCCAACCCTACCACTTATTCTCCATTTAGGCGTCATTTCCTGTCAGACAAAAACATTCAGCTGACTGAGAGGACAATGTAATCATATCAATGGCACATAACATCAGCTTTAACCCCAAGTTATCGGCCTCCAAAAGCTCATAGCAGTCAGTTTCTTGGTTCCCCTGCATGAGTCAGGACTGGACTGAACTCGAGCGTTTAACACCCAACAGGAAACATGGCTGACTGAGGAACATGTGTGTCTCTGTGAGAGAGACGGAGACAGGGGGAAAGAAAGGGAGCCAGTGTGTTTGCGTCCTCATGCATGGATTTATGCCTATACATGCTTGTGTGTGTGTGTGTGTGTGTGTGTGTGTGTGTGTGTGTGAGACCAGAAACTAGCTCGTGCGTAGTGTTCGAAGTAAAGCTGTTCATCACTGAAAGGAGCCAGATGAATATCACCATAGGAGGGAAACATCAGACCTGGAGACAGAGAGAGAGAGAGACACATAAAGGGCAAATAAGACAGAGAGCTAAACTAACAGTGACAGTAAACAGAGACAGAAGTAAAGTCAGAGACACAAGCAGACGCTTAGACTGACGAGGTAAACAGCTGGAGTAACCCCTTTGAGGGCCTTGGGGAAGAAATGAGCTGTCCCAGGTCAAAAAAGGATATTCTAGTTCTAAGTGCCAAGTCACTACCAACAAGTCCCAAGTCAAAACCCAAGTCAATACCTGAAAGTGCAGAGTCAACATGGGAAATTCCCAAAGAAAGTCCCAAGTCATCACAAACTTGTCCCTAGTCATGACGGGTAAGTCCCAAAGCAGGACCCAAGTCAATGCAAACTAGTCCCAAGTAATTCCCCTCCTCAAACTAGAGTTTACCATAGGCCCCCTACACAAGACAGTCCTCAAGATTGGGACCTTAATTGGGACCTAATAACTTACATCAGTACTAAAATGAAAATGTATTAGTTTTATTCACTGTCATGTCAACACTTTGGGTAAACAGTGACTGAGGTTATGTCCTCTGCATCCCTGAATGTTTCTCTACTCATTGAGTCCATTGAGTCCATTGAGTACCATTGGGTCTGAGCCATTTTTTGGCATGCAAGAAGCTCTCCATGAGTTTTAGATTGAGTAGCATGTATCCCATTGGCTCAGAGACAATGACGTCGACCATGTCGGGACAGCTGACCTCCTCCACCTTCCCTTCTAGAACCCTGATCCGCTCAGACAGACAGTTATTCTGGACCAGGATCTGCACAGGAGAAAGACACATGTGCACTGTAAGACAACATAGCTACTAACGCATCCCCATTTCCCCCATAAGACCATGACAAATACATTGGACCACGCTGTATGGAGAAGGCAGGAAATGTCTCATTGTTGGACAACCAGACCTACAGCGATGAACATCTGGAGAGGGAAGTCATTTCAGGTTTCCAGTTGCTGTTATTTGTGCCAAACACCAATCTTACCACTACAACCAGCCAGTAATTCCATCCTTTTATTTAAATGACACATGATTAGCTGTTCACACAGAGCCGTTAATTACAGTAATTATCTGAATAAGAGCCCAATCAGAATACAACTTCCTTCACTGACAATTCACTGATTTTTAACCTCATCTCTACCTATCCGAGTTGGCTATTTAGTGTGAAACACGCCTGCAGGTGTTACTAATGTTCTCTGTGTCTCTGGGGCGCGGCTGCAAAATCTGCTGTTCTTTCCGTATACCAGCGGCATGACAGTGACTGACTTATCATCCTAAAGAACAAAAGAGGGACGCTCCAGTTCTGGTGTCTGTGGGGCGCAATGCCGCTGAAAAACATCCTTGTTCTCCTGCTTGTTCTTGTTTCCAACAGCGAAAATGGCATCCCAAAATATGAGTGTAGAGGATCTTATGGACAAGGATTTGTTACATTGTAGATTTAAAGTGTAGATTTTACAGTGTAGACTTCAGAGTATATATTTAAAGAGTAGATTTTACAATATAGACTTTACAGCGTTTTGGCTGACTCTTACATTCAGACTCAGAAGGAGTGAGAGCTGCAGGTGTCGGGTTAGGTGTAAGAATATTTTCCTCGTTGACGTTTTGCGAGTTCTTTCTGTAGAAGTAAAAACACCATTGGTGTGCAGTGCATCCTGGTACTTGTGGGCACAAGCGGCAGCAGGAGAGATCAGCTTTCTCTGTCAATAAAGCAGCACTAGAGAATGTATTTCTTCAGTGGATGACATTTACCATCAGCACTGATTAGACATCCACATGAAACAGGGTGAATTTTCCCTTTAAAGGGATAGTTTTTAGGTACTTATCCACAGTCTGTGTTTTACCTGAACTAGGTTGGCACTTCCCTAGTTTGGAGGAACAGACCAGCACTGGAGCAAAGCCATGTACTGCTGTGGGCGGGGGGGGGGGGGGGGCAGCAGCAAAACGTATTTTAGACACCGAAGAAGATTCTTCTAAGAAGAATATCCGTTTCAATGTTGGAATATTCGGAATATTGTCACCGTGTTACCCTTCTGACGGGGAACTGAAGCCGTTCTATGCTCTCTTCACTGCCAACATCGATGAGTTCAGTAAAAGATGAAGAAGAAACACCACGTTATCTTCTTCGGATGCTGCTGCCATAGAGTTCATTTATCCTCTATGGTGCTTAACATAGAAACACAGAAGTCTCCCAGATAATGAAGCAATCCTGTCGGTTTTGTATTCTGGACAATTTTTAAGCTTCGTCCATCATTTTGGCATGGTTGATTGCTCAAAATATTACAATGGTCAAGTGCCTCCGTCATTGCCGTTGCCATGGAGAAGAAGCCAGTCAGAGGCAGGAATTTAAGTGGGAGCCAATTCAGAACACTTTGAGAACAAAGCACGATCATTTCAAGCGTAGGTGTGCTCTGACGACACGCATTGTTGTCTATGGGAACATTTTTAAATTCATAAACCATTCGTTCCATTTGTTCACTTTTCGAGAGATCTTTCTCTGAGATTTCCACCCCAATACATTAGAGGTCAAAATCATTGAGTTTGTGGTGTCCACAGAATCGAAAACTCTTCAGAAAGACTTTCCAATAAAAACAGGGGACAGTTCTGTGGATTATCTTTGGAAAAAGAAAACTAGAAGTATAGAAATCCATTCAAACCGTCTTTTTGGACTCCATCAGATTACCTGCTGTGGAGCAGGCAAACCTGACTCCATGTTAATGTTTAATATTCCTATGAAGGCAGGTACAACCCAGTACTGTGTGCAGCAGCATCTGTCTGCTGCAGCCCATATCCTTCTGAACATCAGGCCAGATGTTGCTGCAACCCATTAACTCCCTAGTATGCCACGCTCTGCATGTGATGTATGTACTCTATGTGTGTGAGAGTGCGTTTAGTGCGTTGCTGTGGTTTCCTTTTAGATTCTATCAAGGCCAGCAGACACATAATATTGCTCTCCAAAAATCTGCATGGGAGATTCAGTCAAAGTGTATTTCCTGCAGAGTTTTAAAGCATGTGAGCTTTAGAGCTTACGCCATCATGAAGGTGACATTATAATGACAAAGATGGAGGATGACCTGTGTGTACTTGGCCATCGGGTTGGACTCAACAGCATACACTCTGGTGGCTCCTGCCTGGACTGCAAAGAAAGACAGAATTCCAGAACCACAACACACATCCAGAACCACCTACAGAGACAGGAAGAGAAAGGGAGGGCTGGTTAGAACAAACTAAATACATATGCACTCCCAAAACATATACGACATGCGTCTCTGAGAGATTTGAAGCGGGGAGGTTGCTGTTAGCTGGTATGAGTCGTAGACCACTAGGCCCCGCCCCCCATCATTTATTTTCTACATTTCTTTATTTTGGAAGCATTGAACTGCAGGAAGTATTTTAAATGATCATTCCAAGTCTTTTTGTACTTTTGGTCATCATTTCTGTGGGTTATGATGATAGTGTAGTCACTAAAGTAGCATGACAACATTATTATGATAAGGTCCAACAACAAGAAACACTAACCCTCATACAACCAGTACTTCAGTGTATCTGTGTGGATAAAACCACTTTTATCCACACAAAAGCAGAGCTGGATTCATGTAGTATCAGCAGCTACTGTTGGTTGGTTTATTTGCTAATTATATTAGCTTACATTCTGGTTCCATTTTCCCCAAAGTGTTTTTTTAATGGAAAAACTAAAATGAAAATTTTAGTTTATCACAAATTGGGTCATATTTTTAAAGTTTTGCCATTATTCCTATGACATATTATCACATTATACTCACCAGAGTAACTGTTCTCTGGGAGATGTGGGAACATGGTGACATCACTAGAACAAATAGCAGTTGAAGCAGGAAGTGGGTCTGTAAACTGTGATGGTAACTTACTGTTACATCACAAATAACTTGTGACCACTAACCTGTTTACAACACGTCTCCTCGTCTGACTGAGGTTCACGACCTATGACCTGTTTCTTTTAGGTGACATAGTATTATAGTAAGGTAGACCATTGTTTGGAGGGTTGGCTGATTGAACGATCTTTCAGTATGCTGAACCCCAAATGGTGTGTACGGAAAAATGTAGTACAGCTTTGTCCCATAGACTGTTTAAACAAGTGGACGTAGTCCTCTTGACGTCCCCCATTGGTTCGTGGACTGCCGGTTTGAAGCCTCAGGTTTGGCATTTTGGTCGTCGCCTTCTTGGTTGTTGTTTTTTTTTTTTTCACCAAAAGTGACCACATTTGGACGACAGGGTGGAGCTATGGAGGAGCTAGGCCTAAAAAAAAAAGAAGCTAGCTGGCTTGATTATCAAGGTGCATCAGTAGTTCATGTTTAATGTGATAATAATTGGCATGCTAATTTTGGCTCGCGAAAAAAAGGCTTGTTTGTAACGTACTGACCGGAAAGATTCAACGATGTCATTTAGCACAAGTAGACACTGAGCAACGTCATTAATTATGCATAACTTTACGCCTCTATAAGTGAATTGGATGGAGTTTGATGTGTGTCTTGGGGAACATGTGAACACACGCTGTCACCTTGTCTCTGAAGTCACTCTCATTGAGTAGAATGGCTCTCTGGTAGGTGGTGATCCTCAGGTAGTCCTGAAGCAGGTTCTGATGCTGGGACAGACAGCTGTGGAACTAAACACACAACAATGAACAGTTTGAAGTTCTTTTTCAAGTATCTCTTTATACCTACACCTGCAAAGTCAGAACTACTGAGTCTACCTGGTAATCCTGTGTAGAGCCATTTTCAGTACTTGGATGTCTTGTTTGGCCTCTCTCTACATCCTTGTTTCCCCTCTCATCTCCTTCTGTGCAACCTTTCCTAGTCTCTTCATCATCCCCTCTCTTCAATAACCGCTGGAAGTTCTTCATATCTGGAGAGTCAGAGAGGACATGATGTTTTAGGTTAAAGTCCTGAACCCCAGGATCATAAGCAGTGTGAACTTAAGCAGGTATGTACAAACCAGTTGGAGTTGTGAACTGCAGCAGGAGACTCTGTTTGCCGACGGTAACCAGGAAGGACTGTCCTCCGACCTGGCAGCAGTCCATCTCCTTGGAAACAGTGAGCTGGAAGACTGATGCTCTGTTGGCTGAAAACATATTGCTTTAATTAAACCACACAGGAACCGATATCTGAGACACCAGAAATAAAGGTGCTAACTAGAACCATAGAGGGTTCTTTATACATGTTTCACTTATTTCACACATTTTTATTCAAGACATTCAGGTCTCCATAATTAATTGATACTTACACAATTACTGGTTAAGATGGAGATTAATGACCATTGTATAAAACATGATACACTGTTATGCAGGAGTTAAAGTTAGCTCCATGTTGAGCAGCTAAAACCTAATCATCCAATGGTATGATATTTAATGATAGAACACTCTGCATCATACATTTAGTTTTTAATATTCAGGTACAATTTATATTTCTCTACATTTGAATGCAGAGCTTTTTCTTGTAATAGAGTATTTCAACACTGTGGTACTTTCACCAGTAATAGATAATATAATACATCTTCCACCACTGACCAGCTTTAACTTCACATGATGTTATTAATGATCAGCTGTCATCAGGACTCCAACATTCCATCTCTGGTTGGGTCCTCAGCTTTATCCAAACACTGCACTTTTGGCACACACTTTTTCCACTACTACAGCCATTCTCTAAATAAACAAACATGGCGTGTGTGTGTGTGTGTGTGTGTGTGTGTGCGTGCATGCTCACCATCCTGCACAGTGAGCTGCTGAGCCTCCAGTCCTGGGCTGAGGAGCAGAGTGAGCTCCTGCTCTGCTCCCTGTCTGCACACACTGACCTGCTGCTCTCTGCTCACCTCCTCCTGGACCTGCACCTCCTTCAGAGAACAGCACACTGGATTGTATGACTGCACACCGCATCGGGCCAAACTACACCAGATCAGATCCAGTAGGAAGTCCTCTGTGCAGCTACCTTTAATATTCACCCTGCAGACTATTCAAATCTATGTTTGGGCAAAGAGGAGGAAGCCCGAGGTGTGACAAGCCTGCTGACTGTGATAGGCTGAGACACCTGTCAGTCTATTAAACACGTTTAGCCATACCTCTTTTTGAAGTATGATTTTAATTTAACAGAACCTTTCCAAATCATCACCAAAACAAACCTCCAAGTGCTACAGTTTCCTCTCACAGGTTTGGTTCAGGTTTAGTTATGTGTGGTTTAGGTTAAGGCCGGTTGAGGTTAGGTTTGGTTGAGGTTAAGTTAGGTTGAGGTTAAGTTAGGTTAAGTTAGGTTTGGTTGAGGTTAAGTTAGGTTGAGTTTAAGTTAGGTTAAGTTAGGTTAGGTTAGGTTGAGGTTAAGTTAGGTTAAGTTAGGTTAGGTTGAGGTTAGGTTTGGTTGAGGTTAGGCTAGGTTTGGTTGAGGTTAGGTTAGGTTGAGGTTAGGTTAGATTTAGTTAGGTTAGGTTGAGGTTAGGCTAGGTTTAGTTAGGTTTGGTTGAGGTTAGGCTAGGTTTAGTTAGGTTTGGTTGAGGTTAGGTTAGGTTTGGTTGAGGT
>NW_022280042.1:1472423-1509821 GCF_004355925.1 Anarrhichthys ocellatus
TTAGTTAGGTTTGGTTGAGGTTAGGTTAGGTTTAGTTAGGTTTGGTTTAGGTTGAGGTTAGGTTTAGTTAGGTTTGGTTGAGGTTAGGTTACGTTTGGTTGAGGTTAGGTTAGGTTAAGTTGAGGTTAGGTTAGGTTGAGGTTAGGTTAGGTTTGGTTAGGTTAGGTTTGGTTTGCCTGTAGTTGTGAGAGTGAATGTGTCTGAGACGATAAGCAGGCATAAATAATGGATGGATGGTCTTTGGACCAGCTCTTAGTGGATGAAATTAAACATTGTATCCACATACTATGGTTTGTACGATATCTTACAAAAAGTTTTGTTATTTTTTGTGCATTTTCCAACGAATGTCCAGCAACGTGAGCAATCAGTGTTGCGTTACCTAAGTACGGAGGTTTCATGACGCATAAGTCAACGGTGACTTCTGGTTTCACACAGACTGTCTCCTGGTGGTTTTAGATTCACACCTCCACCCTGACCTCCTCCCTTAGCCGACTTTATAGATCTTTGTATTGAGTCACGTGTCCTGGCTCACAATAGTTTGTATATGAATGACATTATCTTTCTTGGTTTACTGTAGCTACAGTGTATGAGAACAGCCTGAGCACATTACTCCACACAGACCATCCTTTTCTCCTGTCTCATTATTACAAAGTAAACATGACGACTTTACACACTAAAACCTTTACTACCAGGATTGTGCACTTGCAGGTGGTTGGCCAGATGATGTTTCATCATACTGAGGTATGGAAAGTTGAGCCTCGATGACCCTTCAGTTTTGCTGGAACAGCAGTCAAGTCAATTTGATTGTTTCACACAAACAAGAATAATCACTACACCAAGATTTCAGAGCCTTAATTATGCATAACTTTAATTAAAACTAGTGAGTTATGAAAAAATTCCCGTCACCTACGTTGTCATGAACGTGGATATTAGTTATAGAGACAAAAATAGGTAATCTTAGGTCCAGAGGTTTATCAGCACCGGAGGTTGCCGCTCGGTTGTTCTATCTCTTAAAGGGCAACACCACCTAAATTAGGATTCCCAATATGTTATTTCCATGCAGAGTTCAATCAATACTTGTGAACATGAGCTGCTGTCTCGCAAAGCCACAAACCAGAGAAGTCAGTCTCTTACTTGTGATGTCATCAAGCTGCTCCATAGACAATGACTTTTATTTTCTTAAACCCAATTGAGCTTTATTCTTTTGTGTTGTTCTCAGCAGAACATGTTCCCATATCCTCAGAACATTCCTCTGGGTGCTCATCTCCCCCCAATTCATGGTCTATGGAGCACACTTTATACTTAATGACATCACTCATTTGAGTTTTTGCACTCTACTTTTTGGATTTGGGAGAGAGTTGTTCACGTTCACTTAGACCATAGGAGTAACATGTGTGCATTTTGAAAATGTGTGTAGTTCCCCTTTAAAGCAACATATTTCTTCACTCAACATGACAAACCTTAATTACTTAAAAGTGAACTGCTCCTAACAACCGCTTCTTTGTAAAGTCAAACAATGTTCATATTCACATCAACATGATGTCAGACGACATAATGATAACAAAAGGGCAATTTAGTCAGAAATAATTGATTATGAAAAACCTTACATCTTGAACCCTCAACTTAAAATGCATGAGTATTGACGAGTGCGCCCTCTACAGCCTCCACTGTTACCTCCTCAGGTGTCTCCATGTGCTCCTCCTCGGCCCGCACCTCCTCCTGCAGAGTGAAGACCCTCACAGAGAAAGCCATCGGCTCTTCGCTCTTCTCCTCCATTCTTCAATGTGAAAGCAAGCTGCTCCTCGAGAAGAAAGAAGAGGAGAGAGCAGAGCGGGTGGAGGTGGAGGAAAAGGGGAGGAGAGATGGAGGAAGGATTAGAGGGAGAAAAGTGGGGAACAGAAGTTAACTTGGGAAGAAATCTTTAAATCTATATTTTAGTCATACTGGAACCAACAAATACTGTTGGCATTTTACAGTTACACAGTTACTTTAATGCATTGTGATACATCAAATACAAGCATCTACTTTACAAATGCACAACTGTCTTAATACTTATTCTGAATCATTTTACACCTAAAAACAGAGTGAGGCCCCTTTGAAACAATGAGGATTATTCCTCACAGTCCTTCTGATAAAGCCCAAAGGTTCAGAAGTTGCAACTGATGCAGCTTCTTCCTGTGAGGCAGCAGCGTTAACCTCTGCACTACTGTGCCACCACTTGTTACCATTTATTAATGGTTTACAAAGCTGTATAGCTGTGACTAGATAGATGGAATGTTAGGATCCATCCTCTGTGGACCATCGATGTCAGCCAAATATCATACCTATACATCCAATAGATATTTCAGCTAAACATGTCAACCTGCAAGTGCTGCAAGAGGAAAAGTCATTTTAAAATAAAGCCACTGCCGCTAAAGTTGATTGTTGAGATGTAGTCATCTCCATATGAAAAGGCCAATGAGTACTTGGTGTAGGTTGGGATCATTTTCTGATTTGATGACTTAGTTTATAAGCTGCTTTCATTCACCAAGAAGACTGAAAGACAATTCATGTTACAGACGTAATAAAATGTAACTCTGTCATCATCGTGGTGGAAAGTCAGTACATTTACAATAACCACACTCCCTCTGCAGGATGTACAGCATCACTGCAACAACAGATGGAACATGAACCCATCTCATTTCACAAGAACTTTGAAGTCTTTTGCTGTTTTGCTGCAGTTGTGTGGCAGGGGGCGACTCCTCTGGTTGTATAGAAGTCTATGAGAAAATGACTCTACTTCTCTCTTGATTTATTACCTCAGTAAACATTGTAAACATGAGTTTATGGTCTCAATCTCTAGTTTCAAGTCTTCTTTAATACAGCATGATGTTCATTTAGTACATTATGGTCCATTTAGAGTCAAACAGACCATAAAGCAGGGGATGCTTTAGGGGCGGGGCTACACAGTGATTGACAGATTGCGACCACAGCGTTGTCCGGTCTGGGAGTAATAATGTCTTATTCAGTGTTCAGTTGTACTGAGCTCTACCCAAGAAACCAAGATGGCGATGGACAAAATGCCTCTTGCACGGCTTGCGATTGGTCCATAATCAATATATGATGTCTGTGACTACGTCCACTTCTCATATGCAGTCTATGGTTCAAGCTCTGGGGTGAGAATTTAATTATAATAATATAATAATAGGAATTTAATAATTTTTCATAAATACACTACATTTATTATGTTTTTCCCATTAGCTTATTTTGTCATTGCACAGCTCCTGTCTTCCTCAGTTGCTCTGCTTCCAGTGCAGCTTGTTTTAAGTAGAGCTTTTATCCAATCAGATTCAGCCCCTATGTCTCTATGTAAGAAGAGAGGCTCAATGCCCGCTAGAGAGCCTTTGCAGTTTAAGTAAATGGGGACGATATTGATTGTCATAGTCCAACCAATCAGATCTTTAGTTTGACATGTTGGGCGTATTCTTTGACGTGCCAGTGGTACTCAGGTAGCCTGCTAAGTACGTCTGCATTAACGTGCGCCGTGATTGGTCAGTGGGCCAGCGTGACTTTTGTCAAACAGAAAGCGCTCGCAGATCTTAGTGTTTAGTAAGAGTTCAGGTTGAAACATATGTAAGAGAAGTTATGACATTTTTAGCATTTTGCTTGGTGTAGATTCTTTTTTTTTTTTTACCTAGCTGTGTTTTTGGCTGGAGGAGGAGAAACGGATTTCTGGAGGACATTTCCAGAAAAAGCTGGACATCGTAAGAAAGGGTCGACCAACCCCACAGCTAGCAGCCCTGACCCAGCATGGAAAAGGATTTGAATGAACGGTATTTCTGGCTGACAGCGTTGGAGAAGCGGTGCACATTTTATGGCCAAGAATGCGTTTTATTTGCAACTGAGCGTCTTGGTGTTTGGATCCGTCACACGCACTCCCAGCTTTTCTTCAGAGTGTAGCAGCATGTTATACCTTCTAGTCTGTAGAAAAGGCGTCGCTGTGCCGTCACCCACTGGTTTCAGAACTGAGTTTTGAAATTTGGCACTTTGGCCAAAAACAGGCTTAAAACAGTGTGTGTCAAAAATAAACCAAACTGGTGACCTGTCACTCCTTAAAAGCCTTCATAGAATTCAAACAGGGGAGTTATATAAAAACTGAGATAACGTTTATGACGAGACATAGAAGTGAAGAAATCCCAAAGAGACGTGTGAACGTGGATCTTTATTCAATAGTAAATGTGTTATGTTAATGAGCTGGAGCAGCAGCAGTAGAGACGCAGTGAGTGGAGCTCCTCACAGGGAAGATCCTCCAGGAGAGAAGCTGCACAACTGAAACACAAGCCGGTACCACTATAGAATAATGTCACAAACCATAACCAGCAATATTACACACACACACACACACACACACACACACACACACGAGCTGATGGACACAGCAGCAGCACCAGAAGAGGCTGAATGACAGCTTCACTTCTCCGACAATCCTTTCACAATACTTTTTAGGCCGAGCATGAACTTTAGAAGGTTAGCTCTGGTTCTTTTTTACAGACAACACATCAAGGTGGGTGTGGCCGACGCCCTCACATTAACGAAGGCTGGCGTTGTGTGTTTCGCATTCAAAAAGAAAAGGCCGTGTGATGAAGCTGTGTTAAATGTCAAATAGCAACAGCTGTCAGCTCAACAAGCAAAGCACAGACTGAATAACACACATCCAGATCATGATGATGAAGTGAGACAGACTTTATTTGCTCCTGACCAGCTCTCTCTCTCTCTCTCTCTCACTCACTCACTCACACACTCACACTCACACACTCACACACTCACACACTCACACACACACACACACTTTCAGGAGTTGTTTTTTTTGTGCAAAATATCACCACAAACCAAAAAGAATCCAGCAAAGTCTCGTCATCGTACTGGAGCACTACGATCAAAACACGACAAAACACTAGTTCCTACATTTCAACACTAACATTCGCTTCAGTTCCGTCAGGCAGACATCTCATTCATCATAGTGGTTTTCCAATAGGAAGGTCATGTCTCCCGTCTTTCCCACAGGACATGAACGCAGCGCTGGTTTCTACGGGACACGGCAGCACCCTCGGGTGTCTCTCCAACGTCCCCCAAACCTTCAGAGCTCCGAGAGCGAGTTGAGCTCTCGACCGATCGCGTCGGGATCAAAATGTTACAGCCGCTCACTGCTCCTCTCCGGGCGTGTAGTCGGGCCGGCGCGTCTGGATGATCTTCGGCCGCAGGGGGCGGGGCTTGTCGTCTTGGTCGCTGTCGTCGGGGGCAGAGCTGTCGCCGGCGCACTCGTCGTCGCAGACGTGGACCACGACGCTTGGGGTGGTGGGGGTGGCGGTGTGCAGCTCGTACTTGCCCCCTGGAATCACACAAAGAAGACGTTCAGGAGGGGGCCGGTATGGAAAAAGAATGAGGTGATGATGTAATGATGCTCGGTTCTTAGTGGGAGGAGTTAGAGAACACACCAACTTCAGGATGGGGTGTGTTCAAAGGGGGGTGCGTACCTGGTCCGAGCTTGGAGATGGCACACAGCAGGTCGTAGTTGACGACCGGCGTGGCGTCCAGAGACTGGGACCAGCCCACCGGAGGGGAGGCGGGGGGCGAGATCAGGAACTGCTTGTCTGGCTTGGGGGGCTCCAGACGAGGATTCCCGATGTGGACGGACTGAAGACACAAGACAAAGAACATACAATTGTAAATATATGCAAGATGAAATAACAGTTTAATTTATTAATTCCATATTGAGTTATTTTGGGCTCCAGGGGGGCGTTGGTAAACTACAACCCCCCCTGATAGATTAATGCAGCGTGTGGAAACAGGTTCAAACACACTACCTGGGCGAAGTAGAGCCTCATCTCTTTGCCGCTGAAGTCCGTCTTGTGGAGCCGGAGTCTGGCCTCGGCCGCAGCCAGAGCGTCGCTGAAGCTGATCCTCACCCGCCGGAAAGACTTAAAGTACTGGAACTGCACCTCCGGGTCGAAGGAGCGGAACAGGGCCTCAAAGGTGGTCTGCAAAGAGGGACTGAAGTCACTCAATGTGTTCCCTTCAGCTGGAGGCTGGGAGCCAGAAGCAGCCATGAATACAGTTATGAGACATGAATTATATAAATAGCCCCACATCTCACCCTCCTCTGTGTCTGACTGTGTGAGAGCCTCGTGTTTAAATGACCAATCAGCGATACAAGAGAGAAGACAGAAGAATGAAGTAGACACACACACACACACACACACTGAAACTAAACTGTCCTTGTTCACACTGACAGGGTCTCAGAGGAAAACACACCGTTCTCTTGGAAACTTAAGTCATGGAATCCAAAACTATTCAGACGCCATGAGCACCATGGAGCTGGTTTGGGCACTCTCTTACCTGTGCCTCGGGACGGTGGAACACTTCCTGGTTGGTCACCGAGGTGACCAGGCAGAAGCGGTTACACTTGGTGGTCTTGATGTGCATGATGGGAGATCCGGGGAGCCGAAACCTTGTCCACCCGATACCTGAGACGGCCTTCAATGGGGCCGACAATGACGATGAAAAGGAAGAGGAAGGGGGAGATCGGTGGAGCGTTGCCTTCCCCAGGGTGACAGATGAGGAAGTGATAGATGCTCCTTAACAGGAAGCTGCTCCGTTTCCTCCAGCACTGGCCTCGTCCACCTGGATCTTCTTCTGTGGTGGTGAAGCCGTCGTTTCTCTTCTTCCGTCTTCACACTGAACCATCCACGATGTTAGCGATACCCTACTCTAAAGTCACAGTCCAAGGTCTGGGTCTGCCGGCTCACTGAAGGAATGTTAAAGAGATTTAGGTGTGCAGCAGAAAATGTCACTGGGCCTCTTCTAAGCTCACTCTCTCCTCTTGCTGCTGCTCCACCGCCGCTTAAATGAGCTCGAGCCAGCCGATGACGCATTACCCACAATCCCCTCCCTCTCCTCAACCCGGTCTCATCTATTCGTTCATTCAGCGCGAGCCAATCATCCGCGGAGGAGGGAGGGGCAGCCCCTTTCTACTTTTCCCTCTACTGACAGATACTAGCCAATGCTGACTAATCACACAGAGGAGGGCTGTGTGTGTGTGTGTGTAGAGAGAGATACTGGAAAATAATGACATCACCCTTGAGCAAACTGACGCATTAATCTGCTTTCTGTTGCATTCACAAAAACTCTTTGTTGAATGGAAAACATGTGACTAAGAGCCTCTGAACTCTTGATTTCACACACATGCCAAAGACGCATCAGCTGACTGCAGAACACATGTCAGCCCTACTTAGTATGGATGAAGCTGAGAGGGGGAGACAAAGGGAGAGAGAGAGAGAGAGAGAGAGAGGACAGCTGACAGACAAAGAGGGGAGATAGGAGAAAAAAGAGAGTGGAAGGAGACATGACTGGTAGAAAGAATGCAGGATGGAGGGCTAAAAAGCAAGAGGTGGTGCTCATGGAAAGTATGCGGTTTGATAACATGCTTTTATGAGGTATTAATAGCAGAGAGCTTGAAGTGGAGAGGAAGTGTGCGCGAGTGTGTGTGTGCAGCCAGCAGTTGGAAAAACAAGAGCAGGCTGTGCGGCCGATCCACCAACATTTGCACTTTGTGTGAGTACTTAAACACTTGTGGGTTGGGAAGAAGAGCACGACGCCGCTGAGACAGAGAACACGGGACGACACCCAGCTGTTATTAGAACAACACAGGAAGAAGCACTCTGTTGGACTTTTTGACGTGTTCATTCTTGCTTTTGGAACATTAATTATGCAATCAATAGCAACACAGACGCATTTGACGAGACAATATTCAAATCCACCATGCCTGGAGCACACTGAAGTCTGAGGCTCACTGAGTGCAGGTGTAAATGCATGGTGAAATGATTAATAGCACTGTCGTGTGTGTGTGTGTGTGTGTGTGTGTGTGTCTGTGTGTCGGAAAATAAAGCGTTGTAATGCTGCCGAGCCTCCTGACAGTGAAGCCGATGCTCTCATGTAAGTGTTGTTTGTTGGTGTTAAACATTACCGTGTGTGTGTGTGTGTGTGTGTGTGTGAGAAGGTGCTAATCATCTCCAGACCTCGCCCCGCTGTGGCTGCTATATGTGAGCGTGTGCACAGCCCTGCATTTTTTCCATCGCAGTGTTTTTGTTTCATCTTCCCATTTTTTTTTTCCATTCCCTCAGTAGACAGGGAGACAGGCGACGCGCAGACAGACAGGTGTGCACACAGAGCACACAGAGCACACATGCACCGCTCTTGGTTGGCCAACACACACACACTGTGCTAATAGCCAGCTGCTACATTTTTATTGGTGAAAGTTATAGGTACAAAATGACATTTGAACACACCATAACAGCGTTTAAATGTACCAATACTCCTCTGCACTGAGTAGAGCTTGAACGCATCATAATGAAGTCTGTGAGAGACCCCTCTCTGGGTCCAGTCTCTGAACTTTGACCTCTGCTCTGAGAAGACAGCTGCTTCACTAGACCCACAGTATGAAGAAATACTCATAAACTAAAATAGACTTCCTTCATGATCTTCTGTAGAAGAAACACTTTTTACACACTTGATTACAGTTGACACTTTTTGCAGTGAGCCCTAAAATACAGTTATGAAAGAAAACAACTACGTATCAGCAATAAAGACTGAAATTAAATCCTTAATAAACAATAAAGCTTAACAATAAACATGGAAATGCAGTCCCTTCAGCAGCGTCTGTCTCCCAGTAGTTGAAGACATGGAAACAGACTACAACACTCTTTGTACTTTTAGGTGGATTCCAGTTTCCCTCAAGTCAAATTCCAATGACACATCATGACCCCCCCCCAGCTCTGTGTTCGGTTTAGACTCCACTGACAGAACGTTTCCTTGTGTCTTTCACAGAGGCCTGGAGCACCGTGACACACGTGTCCCTGAACACCTCACAACACCAACAGTAGATCTCTCACTCGGAGTCAGTGGTAACGAGTATCACTGTGAGAGAGCTTTAGAGTTGAAAAACATTTTTACCCAGCTGCCAATCACAATGGAGGGGCAGGACAAATGCCTCAAAGTCCAACCATCTCATCCTGTATGTACACTACAAGTGCTGAACAACAACAATAATAGAGGAGAATAACATCCAGAGACCAGCAGGACCATCTCTACCGTGTGCCGACATTTTTACTTCTATAAATAGACAGAGCAGCACTCCGCTCTGACAGTGCGCTGCTAACACAACGGTACATTCCAACAGCGCTCGCTGGGACTATTTATGAACTGTTCTCGAGAATTCATGAAACATTCACACACCCTCAGTGGAATATTCGGTCATACGATACATCAGCTGACCTGCTGATCCTTGAAGATGCTCAGCAGGAAAGCAGCAGGAAGATGGAGGAAAGGGGAGAAGGGGAAGAAAACACAACACCGGACACTTTTTCACCAGACGCCCTTTACTCTGTTGTTTTTCATTTTCCATCGGCGTCAGCAAACCTCATAGCATCTCCCAAACACTGGCCTGTGTGTGCATGTGGCTGGTACAAGCTGCAGAGAAGTGGTAGCATGACGTCCTGTGATGAGACTACTGGGCATGCCCACATTGTAATGTCCATGAATAGAAGAATATGGTTTTCTACCAGAGCTTTTCTTCCATCTTAAATGTTAAACTTCATCAGCAAGGCTCGAGCTTCAGGACATCCCGTTGTCCCCGAACCAAAGAAAGACCGGTAGCAAACGCCAACAGAGTATTATTATTTTTATAGTATTATTAGAAACTTCCCAATGATGCATCTCTGTGGCTGATGTGTGTGCATTACATTAAACTGAGGCAAGTTCAGCCATCAAGTCACTCACAATGACTAAGGAAGCAGGAAGTGAGAATGCTTTTTTGTCAACTTAGTCATAACCATAGCAGTATTCAAATAACTCATAACTCCATCTAGTGGCGCATCACTGTTACTACAGATAGAGTGTGTAGCACCAAACTCCATTCAAGCTGGTCTCAAGTTTAAGCGTTTCCTGCACATTTGCTTAAAGCAATGTTCCACAGGACATTACTTTACATGTTTTACAATCCAAATGGGACTCTCTAAAGGTCCGCGTGCAACACTACACAATAAGGCCCGCAGCTGTATTAAATACCAACATCTGTAAATGACACACAGCGCTCCGTCCTTACCTTCAGGATGCTGCCTTCACTGAACAAATCCTCCGGTACTTTGCAGGCTATCAGGGCGTTCGGTAAATCGGTAAACTTGACGTCCACCGTCGCCTCCTCTGTGCCGCCCTTCTCCATCTTCTGCATCGCGACTTGTAACCCGGACAGCTCTCTGGAAACACAGGGACGAAGCCGCTTTACCACAACGCTAATACATACACTTGAATAATCAGGCTTTGGCTAACGCCCACCGTCCACGGCTTAACGTTACTAGCCGCGTCGTTAACGAAGTAGCTAACACAAGGTTGTATTTACGGTAATGCATACCGATAAAGCTGGAGGCGTTATTTCATGATACTCCCTCGACGAGGTTTTCCTCTAAATAGCCGTCAACAGGAGCGTTAGCTTACGACCCGCTTTAAGCTAACTAGCAACTTATGCTAACCAGGAATGACGCTCCTAAAGAAGCGAAACACACGTTATTCCGTGAATATCTCCTTCCGGTAGTGATGGATGATGTGTCTGGTGTTGTCAGCACAATGTTCTCTGATATTAACAGTAAATAGAGCTCTCGGATAGATGTGTTAGCATGGCGCAGAGGATAAAGGAGATGACGTAAAATGAACAGCGGCTTCGCCTTCTTCTTCTTCTTCTTCTTCTTCTTCTACTTTTTCTTCTTCTTCTTCGGTGTTTAAGTGCAGCTTCCATCCTCCGTGTTGCATTACCGCCACCTTCTGGTGTTAGCTAACGCGTACAGCTGAGCGAATGTGTCCATAGCAAACACTGACACAATAACAATATTTGTATTAATTGTAGCAAAGGTTGCAATGAAAATATGAATACATTTAGAAATTAGGCATACACACATACACACACACACACACACACACACACAAAACACTTAAAAAAATAAAATGTTTTCGCCGACTATCTGAAGACGTTGACATCATAATAGCTTTTTTGTCATTTTCTACATTGTGCAAATACTCTCAGTGAGTCAAGTTCTGATTGTAAACGTGTATTCACATAATAAAACATTACATTTAGTTTTTTGAACTTATATTGCTCACTGTATTAGTCAGTATTAGTAGTAATTTGCATAGTCATCTCCTCCGCGAATCGCCACCTTAACGTGGTGGAGGAGTTTGAGTGGCTCAGTGATCCTGGGAGCTATGTTGTCCGGGGCATTAGCCCCTGGTAGGGTCTCCCAAGGCAAACAGGTCTCAGGGGAGAGCCCAGACTAAGAGCGGTTCAAAACGACCCCAATGAAAAGCAGCCCACGGACTTCAGTCACCTCGCCTGGACCAGGGAAACCGGGGCACCCTCCCAGAGCCAGACCCAGGAGGGGAGCCCCCGGCTGAGCGCCGCTGTGTTGGAGTTCTCCCCGGAGAACGAGAGGGTCGCCTCCATGCGCCTACGGGTTGCGGGGAGCAAGGCTCTGACTGTAGTTTGTGCTTATGCACCAAACAGCAGTTCAGAGTATCCGGCCTTCTTGGAGTCGGTGGGAGGGGTCCTGGAAAGGGCGCCGCCTACCGACTCCATAGTTCTCCTGGGGGACTTCAATGCTCACGTGGCCAATGATGGAGAAACCTGGCGGGGGGTGATTGGGAGGATCGGCTTGCCCGATCTGAACCCGAATGGTGTTTTGTTATTGGACTTCTGTGCGTGCCATGGTTTGGCCATAACGAACACCATGTTCGAACATAAGGTGGCTCATAAGTGTACCTGGTACCAGAACACCTTAGGCCGGAGATCAATGATCGACTTTGTAATCGTATCATTTGATTTGCGGCTGTATGTCTTGGACACTCGGGTGAAGAGAGGGGCAGAGCTGTCAACTGATCACCACCTGGTGGTGAGTTGGATCAGATGGCAGGTGAACTGGTTGGAAAGACCCGGCAAGCCCAAACGTGTAGTGAGGGTGAACTGTGAACGTCTGGCGGAGGACCCTGTCCGGGAGGTCTTTAACTCCCACCTCCGGAAGAACTTCTCACACATCCCGAGGGAGGTTGGGGACATGGAATCTGAATGGACCATGTTCAAAGGCTCTATTGTGGACGCGGCCGCTAGGAGCTGTGGCCGGAAGGTCATCGGTGCCTGTCGTGGCGGCAACCCGAGAACCCGGTGGTGGACACCGGAGGTGAGGGAAGCCGTCAAGCTGAAGAAGGAGACCTTCAAGGCCTGGTTGGCCCAGGGGTCTCCCGAAGCAGCTGACAGGTACCGGCAGGCCAGAAGGGCTGCAGCTGCGGTGGTCGCGAATGCTAAAACTCGGGCATGGGAGGAGTTCGGGGAGGCCATGGAGAAGGACTTTCGGTTGGCCTCAAGGAGGTTCTGGCAAACCATCCGACGACTCAGGAAGGGAAAGCAGGGCTTACCCCAGGCTGTTCTCAGCAGGGGGGGGGACTGCTGACCCGGACAGGGGACATCGTCGGGCGGTGGAAAGAGCACTTTGAGGAACTCCTAAACCCGACCAACATGTTCTCTGCAGAGGAGGCAGCGCCTGAAGATCTAGGGGGAGGCTCACCCATATCCCTGGCAGAGGCCGCTGAGGTAGTCAAAAAGCTCCTCGGTGGCAAGGCGCCGGGGGTGGATGAGATCCGCCCTGAGATGCTGAAAGCGCTGGACATAGTTGGGCTGTCCTGGCTGACACGCCTCTTCAATGTCGCATGGGGGTCGGGATCAGTGCCCATGGACTGGCAGACCGGGGTGGTGGTTCCCATTTTCAAAAAGGGGGACCGGAGAGTGTGCTCGAATTACCGGGGTATCACACTACTCAGCCTCCCGGGGAAGGTTTATGCCAGGGTGCTGGAAAGGAGGCTCCGACCGTTTGTCGAACCTCAGATTCAAGAGGAGCAATGCGGATTCCGTCCCGGCCGTGGAACAGTGGACCAGCTCTTTACCCTCGCAAGACTACTGGAGGGGTTCTGGGAGTTTGCCTAACCAGTCTACATGTGCTTTGTGGACTTGGAGAAGGCTTTCGACTGGGTCCCTCGGGGGTTCTTGTGGGGGGTGCTGCGGGAGTATGGGGTGCCGGACCCATTACAACTGGCGATCCGGTCTCTGTACGACTACAGTAGGAGCTGTGTCCGCATTGTCGGCAATAAGTCAGACACGTTCCCGGTGGGTGTTGGCCTCCGCCAGGGCTGCCCTTTGTCTCCGGTCCTGTTCGTGACTTTCATGGACAGGATATCTAGGCGCAGCCGGGGGGTGGAGAACGTCAGGTTTGGGGGTCTCGGGATCGCCTCTCTGCTGTTTGCAGATGATGTGGTCCTGTTAGCCTCCTCGGATCGTGACCTCCAGCATTCACTGGGGCGGTTTGCAGCCGAGTGTGAAGCGGCGGGGATGAGAGTTAGCACCTCCAAATCTGAGGCCATGGTGCTCTGCCGGAAACCGGTGGATTGCTCCCTCCAGGTGGGGACGGAGTGCCTACCTCAAGCGAAGGAGTTCAAGTATCTCGGGGTCTTGTTCACGAGTGAGGGTAAGATGGAGCGGGAGATCGACAGACGGATCGGTGCGGCTGCAGCAGTAAAGCAGGCGCTGCACCGGACCGTCTTGGTGAAGAGGGAGCTGAGCCGGAAGGCAAAGCTCTCAATTTACCACTCGGTCTACGTTCCTACCCTCACCTATGGTCACGAACTCTGGGTCGTGACCGAAAGGACAAGGTCGCGGCTACAAGCGGCCGAAATGAGCTTCCTCCGTAGGGTGGCCGGGCTCAGCCTTAGAGATAGGGTAAGGAGCTCGGTCATCAGGAGGGAGCTTGGAGTCGAGCCGCTACTCCTTCGCGTCGAAAGGAGTCAGCTGAGGTGGTTCGGGCATCTAATTAGGATGCCTCCTGGACGCCTCCCACTGGAGGTTTTCCAGGCACGTCCAACAGGGAAGAGACCCCGGGGAAGACCCAGAACACGCTGGAGGGATTACATCTCACAGCTGGCCTGGGAACGCCTCGGGATCCCCCAGAATGAGCTGGAACATGTTGCCGGTGAGAGGGAAGTCTGGGTTAGCCTGCTTGGCCTGTTGCCACCGCGACCTGACCCCGGATAAGCGGTGGAAAATGGATGGATGGATGGATGCATAGTCATACCAACATATCAGCAGTTCCCACCAGAAGGACAAAGAAAACCATGTGACACAGGCTACAATTGACTTCTATTAGCAACAATTTAAATATGACGTGAACAATGTTCTTTTAATACAATGACAATTGAAAATACATGATTGGTGCAAGGAAAATAAACAAAACAACAATATCTTCCTTTCTTTCTTTAAATGTTTTTGTTAAAGCCACCCAGTAATCGGTGCCATATTTCAGGAGGACATCTGTAAATAAAAAAAAGTATTCAAATATATCATATAGGAAAGGGCTAATTTTCTTTCAAGGGTTTGATATATATTGTTGAACATAACTGCAATTTATGTAATTGCATTTTGATATACACAACTAAGGATAACATGATGTTGTATTCCCATCCTCCACATTTCTATTTTATTTTCCATGTGAAATGGCCTAAAAGCTGAATCTGAAAGGCTACAGCAACAGCCCATGAAGCCAAACGCATTAGTAAGCCAACATTAGACACACGTGCAGTAAAGATAGTCTGTGTTTATGTTAACTGTTTATTTATTTATTTGTAACTAAATATTACAAATAAATAACTTGAAACATTCACAATATGTGATTTTATATACAGGAATAATTCCATTACATATTTCAAGATTCAACTTTCACATTAAAAGAGCAAAGAAATTAAAAACTGATTTATATCGAGCTTTATATTCAAAATACTTGAACTATTACATAACAAAAAACGATCTAAAGTTGACTTCTTTGCTTTTGTTATATTATATAAATATTTTATCCTGCTAATGAAGTAAATGTTTATTCACGAACCTCCCAATGTTCCTTATAATTAGGGTCAACAGTTGTAAAACATTCTGCAGACTTTTACTTTTTGCTGTCTCAAGATATTATTTGAAGTCAACATTCTGCCCTCTTGTGGTGGCCTATACGTATTACATAAGCAGGTTTAATACTGTAAGTGCATTTGAAGACTTTATTTAAATAAATAATACTATATATAGAAATTGCGCTCTTCCACATCTGTTAAAAATACAAAGATAAGAAAAATTATTATGTGTTAATAACAAGTTTAAATACATTGCAGAATGTGTGTGTCTCAAGACCATTGTTCTGTTCTGGCTGTTGCTGTGAGTGAGCAACAGCACAATACCATACTGTGTTACCAATTTCATGGTAATACAAGCTTACACAATCACTTTCAAAATGACGGTAGAAATAGACAAAACAAATCTAGTGTGTTAGTGCTGTAAGCAAACCTTGAAAAGTACACCATGCTGAAAAAGATTTAAACTAAGACTATGTGCTTCCGTGTAGTGTACTGTTCTGTATGTAATGGTAGTGTGTGTGTGTGTGTGTGTGTGTGTGTGTGTGTGTGTGTGTGTGTGTGTATGTGTGTGTGTGTTTGTGTTTAAGGAAATTCAAGTGAAGTGGTGCTGGTCCCTGGGTGGCAGAGGGGTTTAAGCTCCAGGTCATGTGGGGATCAGCCTCCATTTAATCCTTTGGAGAGAGAGAGAGCGAGAGAAAGAGAGGGAGATTGTATTTATTGATGTCTAACTGGGCTTAAGGTGCAGTACTAATTCGAGCACCACAGCCACAAGCAAAGAGTAAAACGAGTGTCAAACCGTAAACCTGTGTGCCTGAATAATATACACTGTCTCAGGATCGGTGGAGGTAAAATATCAGAATACGGATTGTCTTCCCTTTGCCTGGAATTTTGGAACTTCCTGGGAATCCAACAGGTCTTTTACGATCTTCAGGGCTGTGTAAACATTCAGAGATCCATCTCGGAACTACTCTTCGAACTTGGACTCATCTGGAAATCTTACTTTCGACCATCAGAAACACTGTGAGATCCTTTCAAACTATTTTTCTGGAATATTGGATATATTTTATGATCTTTGGTACCTTGGTCTCCTCAGAAACACGCTGAGATCCACTTTGGGGTCTGATTTGGAAACTGGATCCATTCTGCAATCTTAGTCATACCTCCAAAATTCGTCTTTAACTGTTTCTGGAATACTGGGCCCAAACCACAAACTGGACATCTTGTAGAACTTGACACTGATCTTGGTCACTTGGGCATCAATTCCTCCTGAGTAAGTGTCCCATCATTTCCTCAAACTTTCCCAATGGCTCAATCAGGATCCTGCCCAAACCCAGACCTGTCAAATGGCACCATTGTCTACGGCCCACTAGATATCTGTTCAGACCTGGATACCCAGAGAGGAAGAGAGGATGAGGAAGGAGAAGAAGATGATGAGGAGGTGGAACTAGCCGAGGAAGTAGGGGAGGAGGTTTTGATGATGACTGAAGCAGAAGAGGGGCAAGCTGAAGGAGACAGCAGAGAGCAGAGTGAAAGGGAAGAAGTGAGGATTATCCAAGAGACCCTGTTACCAAATGAAGTTATACTGGAGGGGGAGGGAGGAGGTGCAAGACTAGAGGAAAACAGGGAGGCAGGAATAAAAGTGGGGGATGAAGAGCACCAAATGATAGAGGAACAGACAAGAGAGACCCAAGGTGAACAAGAGTCAAAAGACACAAAGACGATGATTGAAAATCCATGTCACTTTTCAGCATTGATTAAGGTTGAGAAAGGTCAAGCGTATATATTAGACAGCAATGAGAAAAAAGAAGAAGACAAGGAAGATGAAGAAAATAAACAAGAAGCAGTGATAGCAAGTTTGGAAACAGAGGTAAGGGAGGATAAGACCACTGACAGAGACAATGGGTTGGAAGACCACCAGATGGTGTCCACTTCTGATGATGCAGAGCATGTTGGGGACTCAGGTACTCTTGTGGAAGAGCCGGGAGAGGGTCCACAGTTGTGTTCAGATAACACAGACAAAGCAGAAGTTGTTACTCTTCCCACCAATGGTGATGTAAGAGAAAGCTTTGAGGACTCAGCAGTAGATGTGACCCCTGTTACCGCTGGGATAAAAGAACAAGTCGACTATCAAGAGGATCTATGCCAAACCTCAACTGTTAGCAACAATGGAATACCCTTTGGTACAATTGCTACAATTAAACTGGTGGCCAATGAGACCAACCAATTAACCAGTGAGAAGAATAATAAAATGGAAAACACTGATGAGAAGGACAATGCAGAATCCAGCAAAAAGGAAGTTGACACCAGTAATAATCACATCACATGGCAGGAGGATTGCATAGAAGCAAAGGTTGAGCATAAGGAAACCAACGAGTGTGTGAAATATGCAATGACCTCTCCTGATGATGTTCTAGAGATAGTGGGTGAAGTAAATCAGAAGGTAGAGACACCAGACGTTGCCCTTGAACCCTCTGAAGAACAGCAGACAGAAGGAGGGGTTGAGGAAACGAGGATGGTAGGGATCAACAAGAGGCAGCAAGAGGAGAAGCAAGTGCGACAGGGTGGGGTTAATACTCTAGTGATGGATGGGACAGGACACAGTACGGAAGAGGATGGGCAGATGGGTGATAAAGTTAGTAGAGAGTCAATGGGGGAGGAAGAGCACAGAGGAAGAAGTGATCTAAAAGTGCAAGAAGATAAGATTGCTCAAGCTGAAAACCAGGCTGAGGAAGATCTCCCAGAACCAGTACCGCAGTGTGTCAAGGAGGTACCTTTAGGTAAACAGCGAGATGCGCAATTGGACCAGGTGGACGAAGCATTTGAACTAGAGGAAGGAGGTGCAGATGTACCTGATAACCTTGGAGAAGAGGGCACCTCAGACGATAATGAGTCCACAACAGAGCAGAGAGGTGATTTGCAAGAACATCCTTCAGAGCTCCTCAAAGAAGGAGGAACAGATTGGGGAGAAAAATTGAGAGAACAGCTAAGAGAGCAGGCCCTTGTAGAAGACGAGAAGGGAGGAGGAGCAGAAGAAGAAGCAATGGAAGGAGAGTTAGAGATGGCGGAAGAGCCTGTGACGGTTTTAGATGATGATATTGAAGAGATAGAGGACAGTCTGAGGAGAGAACTTGAAGAACAAAAGCCTGCCACCATTACACCCCCTTCTGAACACACTATAGCGGAGACAAAGGATCCAGATAATCAAGAACTGCAAGAAGAGGAACTTGAACTTGTTAAAGAGAAAGATATGAAACTGAAAGATGAAAAAGAAGAGGTAGAGAAGAATGAGAAGCAGAGAGATGAAGAAGCAGAGGTGGAGAAGGATAAGAAGCAGAGAGATGAAGAAGCAGAGGTGGAGAAGGATAAGAAGCAGAGAGATRAAGAAGCAGAGGTRGAGAAGGATAAGAATGAGAAAGATGAAAAAGAAGAGGTAGAAAGGGATGAGGAACAGAGGGATGAAAAAGAGGTAGAGAAGGACGAGAAACCAAAAGATGAAAAAGAAGAGTTAGAGGAACAGAGAGATGAAAAAGAAGAAGAGGTAGAGAGGGACGAGGAACACAAAGATGAAGAAGCAGAGGAAGCGATGGATGAGAAACAGAAAGATGAAAAAGAAGAGGTAGAAAAGGATAAGAGGCCAAACGATGACAACAGAGAGGTAGAGTTGGATATACATGGAAGAGTTAAAGGACTGAAACAAGCAATGGAGAATGGGATCTTGTGTCGTGAGCCACAGCCGCTAAGGATGGAAGAATGGGGGACGGCAAGAGTGCTGTCACCCAGAAAGAAAGATAATGAGTGGATTAAAAAAGTTCAACCTGAGGAAGAGAGTGCACCAGAAATTAAACTCTGGAGGAAAGAACTGAGGCCTGTGAAAAAAGATGTCTGGGAATCTGAGAGGGGAAGAAATGAGAGAGAGAAAAGTCCTCCAAGGAAGGAGGACTGGATAAAGGAGCTGAAGTCAGTGATCAAACATGATTCCCTACCCAAAAAGAGGGATGATCAGGTAAAGAAAAAACGAGTGGTGCTGTTGGAGGATGGCCATTCATACATCCCCCAGCGGGAGGAGATGATCGAAGAGAAGAGAGAGGAGGTGAAACTGATCTCCCATAAGAGGAAGGAGAGCCCTTTGGCCCCTGGGCGAGGGAACAGCAGAACACCCCTAGACCAGGACTACGAGATCTCCCTGTATGTCAAGGTAATGAACCATATGAACCGACACATGCTGTAAACATACCCTATGTCATCCCTGAGTCAAACAAGGGTTTCTTGGTCGAGGTCAATGACTTTGATGGTTCTAGCACCCTATAATGACCTAATGAAGCTGAAAACTAGAGTCATACAGAGGACCTCCACACAAAACACAACAGAAAAAAAGAAACAACAGTTAAAAGATGACAATTAGTTTTTGACTTCTGTCAACTTTTGCAATTCGACATTTCTGGCAAATACACTGCGTTGACCAATAAAAGGCCCATTGTTAGTTTGCCTGAATGCTGCATTGAAATCATTTCAGAGTTGTAAATTCCTGTATTACAGTGCTTTTAATAGCTGTGCAGTGTTTTGATGTGTGATGAGCTTTTAAACTTGATCAATTGACATCCATGACACACAGAATGTGTCATGCAAACAGGAAGAAGTCAACCAGTATTTATGACTTGCTGAGAAGTACACTGGCGTACACTGATGAGTTGACGTGTCCACCTATAATGAAGCACGTCAAAATGCAGACTTCCTGGTTTGTGTTTCATGGGCTCACTGGTACCTAAAAGAACCAATGCAGCCGCTTGTACTATTTCCACGCAGCTCTATTTGAGCTTTGAAGTCTTGCTAACAGTTAGGGAGTCAACACTGCCATGGAAACCAACTCTTTCTGTAAATGTACTCCATGCAAGATTCACATTGATTTGTTTTGTACTGAATGTGGAAGCCATCGGCTAGAAGCTTTTGGACAGAATACATATAGTCAGCTAAGTTTGGCTAACTACAGGTAGAATGGCCCTTGCATTTGTGACACCGCAGATCCAAACATGAGGCGGCTCAGGTACACGGCTGCCCCAAGGCCACGTTCGGGAGAAATGTGGACGAAAAAAAAAGTCCCAATTAGCAGCACATGAACAGCTCTGGAGCCGTAAACTGGGCCCAGTTTTGCAGCATCCTTCATCAGGAGACTGGCATGGCTCTCACAAACACAAATGCCGGATTCAGGCCGCTGTTGAGCCAAGCCATTTTGGCTACCGGGTCTGGACATGAGCCCAGGCAGAATGTCCCGTGGCATCTCAGAACTAAAACTAAAAATTGTGCTCTTCTGTATGTTTTGCCTCAGAAATATCACAGTAAGTGAGTGAACAGATTCAAACATAAATGTTCAACTATATCCTTTCACATTAGCCGAAAACATCCTTCCAGCAGACACAGACATACCTACAAGCATGTTGTTAATGGCTCCATTGTTGTTGTACTGTGGCTACTTTTCTGAGTGAGTAATAAATACACAGTAGAATTGAACATTTAGCCACCCGCTAATCTTAACATAATCAGTTCAAACCAAGCCATCCAACACGGTTAGCTTGCAGACTCAACTGACATGCCACTGATAAGGTGTACATGTACTATCGCACCTACCTATGTATGATGATATTATTTCATCATTATTATTGAATACTAAATAAAGCAGTATTTGGCTGCTGTATATCCAGGACATAACGAAACAAACCTCTCAGGGACTGTAGTGTTTCAGAGCTGTTGATCTGCTTACCTCATCTCTTTTAGTCAGTGATATCCTAATCCATCCGGCACGGTAGCCTACATAGCTCCATGCATGCAATCCTGAAGGTTGCAGACAAAATAACAAGAACACACATATTACAATACAAGCCAATGCAATAACCTTGTTAGAACTTTGACCTTTGTGAAGCTTGTACTGGTGAGTTTATGTAGGTGTCCATTCTTAAACTTGAATGAACACTAATGTATGTATCAGGTGAAGACCTATACACACAGAGGTCAGTTTTGCTCTCTGGTTCAGCAGCACATTCCTAAGTGAGGCGGAAATAAAAGAGGCCAGCAGAGAGGTTTAACACCATGAAAAAATGCACTAATATCGTCACACGTACACACAACAAGCCTGTTCTCTGTGGGAGCTCACATTCAAACAATGGTCACTCTGTTGGCAGCACAGACTGAAGTAGAAAAATAATGGAAAGGCTCAAGCGTCCTTCTGTGTCGCTGGACTCAATAGCACCCGAAGGACACAATTTAGACTGGCTTTACTCCCCCCCACTGAGACAATGAGCCAGCCAGTAAATACAGGTCTGTGGAGGATTTCATTGAGAAGTTCTTTCATGATTACAAAACACCAGACGAACTAATAAGATGGTGACTTGTCATGAAATACAGTATGTCATTTGTCTTGTCTGACACTCTGTCTAGCTGGTGTTAGGGCACTAATGAGTGAATAACAGAGCTGTGCTGCTGCCTGTTGCACGCAGGGTTAATCTCTGCATTCTCACTCTGTAAGCTGATTAGCCTGCTGTTTGGTGCTGAGAGCTGTGGGCACAGCGTTGCTGGAAAGAACACATACTCTCCTCAAACTGAATGCTGCATGTACATTATGTTTAACAGCCCAGCACCAAGGGTCGACTCAAGGTTTACTGGTTGTTGTTTTTAACACAGGGCATTCATTATAATTAGATCTGTGGCACTGGCTGTGGTCCAGTGCTGATCTGTTGAACCGAGCTGTCCCGTCTACTTACACTCCTGCTCAGCCTCAGCCTCACCCTCTACTCCCCCAGGAGATGTACAGCACATGTACTTACACTACACTGTCTCACAGCTACCCCGGGTTGAACTCACTGCTACTGATTCATGTAAAGAATCCATATTGGATGTATTGAGTGTGGGAAACATAAGAGACGTCTCAGCTGCTGTGGGTGTGAAAAACATCTTTCCATTCACACTGGTTACTTTGTGTGTGTTTGAGATTCCACTCCCACCCACTCCTCTGGGAAATGAAGGAACTCATGCACTATTCTGTGCCTCCCAACTTCACACAAACATTGACCTCAAGTCAGATTATCATTTTATGTAAACTAAGCCACGACACTAAATTAGACCAGGTGCATAAAGTGGCCCAATGGCACCTTCCCCAATGACTACCCCCCTATATCTGGCGCCCTTGCTCGGACCACGGCCATCTTAAAGTTCAGTCTTCATTTTGATCTCAACTACATACCTTTAAAGACTACATCTTGCTTCAACCCTTACCATAACCTCAAGCAATGCTCAGCTTCCTGCTCCTACATGGCTTTTTATTCTCATATTGTAACTTTGTGAACATATTTTACCCTCGCAATGTGGTTAATACACACACATATTTTGACTTGAGACTGAGTTTAATATTCGTTCTGACAAAGAGGATTTGTGTGTGGAGGAGACACTGGCATTCCAGAGAAAGCAGAAAAAACCAAGCAGCAGTCTGAGGAGCGGGCAGATGGACAGACAGACAGACAGACAGACAGACAGAGAAGGCAGACAGGCAGACAGGCAGGCAGACAGACAGACAGGCAGACAGGCAGACAGACAAGCAGACAGACAGACAGGCAGATAGGCATGGTGCTGGTTTGTGGTATATTATCGTGGCTGAAAGGATAAGAGGGCCGCTGTTTTGGACGAACTAAACATGGATTATACTTTTTGTTGGGGTTTGTTTTTTGTTACTGCGGTAACTGGGGGAAGCTGTCTTTGAGGGGTCTTCAGAGGAGTGTGAGCTTTCACATCACCTTTCATTTGGCCGCCATGTCCTGGTGTGACATTGCAGTAAAGAAATTGGGCTTCCCTACCATTGAGCTATTTGTAAAGGTAAGTGATGAGTAAAATCCTTCCCTAATTACATGCATCCATGAATGGCAGCGTTGGGGAAAGGTTGGGTTTAGTCAGGTCAACTCACATGGTTATGGTTGATGAGTGCAGGTATATCCACAGACACAAGGTTAATCCATGGATTTACTGGCCAGGTCATAAAAAATGTTGATGTCACATGATGTCATGGTGATGTCATACACCTCCAGTCTTTCTCTCAGAGGAGCTTCTGTCTTTGTTCAACTATCAACAGACCGCTATGACCTGGTCATAGCTCAGGTCTAAAATATAGGCACTGACACTCTATAGGCTTTGTATTATGTGATCTATGGCATTCTCTCAACTCTGCACTGGTGTGTGTGTGTTTGTCTGTAGGCGGGAAGTGATGGGGAGAGCATTGGTAACTGTCCATTCTCTCAGAGACTCTTTATGATCCTGTGGCTTAAAGGAGTCATCTTCAACGTCACCACCGTCGACCTCAAACGGTAACATGCTCCACACACATCCATTCTATATTGGCAGGATGTGCCCGTAATGCTAGTTTTTCCTCTGGTATGCATTTAGACCTTTGGGCTCACCATGTAAAACATTCAGTGAAGCTTTTATTCTTTGTCTAAGGAAAGAAAGTCTCTGTGGTTGAAATGACGCAAATGAAACAAAATCCCCAAATTAGTATTTTTTCACAGCTGATTAAATGTTGTGCTAATTTTGAATGCCGATAAAAACAAGACAGCCAATAATAATAATGACTCTTGCTCATGGGATGAGTAGATTTTCCCATAGTTTCCGTTATTCAGACTGTCACAGACAGTGATAAACCAAGTAAAGATGATAAAGACCGTATATAAAGAGAACAGCTGGGGAGGTGAAGCAGTCGAACTTGATTGTGATAGTTAAATGAGACAAAAGAGGGGTAAACATAGTTTGTTGTCAAGGTAACGTATAGAAAAGCATTTATTACCAAGTGCATTAGCCAACGCTAACATGGACATCATATGTGTCAGAACTGACATGTATTTGTTGAGAAAGCTATACTATAAAAGCTTACAGGTCAGGATCAGTGACGCCAACGGTCTCCATGATAAAGGTTTGAGCATCTTCAACGAATATTCCATATTTTTGTTTGTTTCGTCCCTGGTGTGTAAAGGCGAGAGCAACAACCATAAGTCTGCTGTAGTCTCTGTCTTTCTTGGTGTCTACACCGTATGTTGTATGTTTTGTGTTGCCAGGAAGCCGGCTGACCTGCAGGACCTCGCTCCAGGAACAAACCCTCCTTTTGTGACCTTTAATGGCGAAGTCAAGGTCGATGTCAACAAGATCGAAGAGTTCCTGGAGGAGAAACTGATCCCACCACGGTACAGGACACACATTTACACACATTTACTTCAAGTCTACAGGGGTATTCAGTGGACTACTCTAACATGTCTTTAACGTCAGCTACCCCAGACTGGCTCCCAAACATCCTGAAGCCAACACAGCGGGCATCGATGTGTTCGCCAAGTTCTCAGCTTACATCAAAAACCCGAGGAAAGACACCAACGACGGTAAGAGAGAGGATGTGTGAGGGCTGGCTTCAAATGATTTCACTCAGGAAAAGGGTTTTTGTTCCAGCCAAAGGGGTCGACAGGCCGACTGATATGGGCTGAAAAGCTTTGATGAAAATAACCGAATAGCAGAAACACAGTTAGGTGTTTTACCAGATTGGGACCAGAGCAAATGAATCTGGTACCAATTTGCTACAATAATGCATGTAGCCTCGAGTTTAGTTTGTGTTCACGTGGCAGCATTTACAATGCAGGAAGACTCTCGGAAGTAAACAAAGAGTGAAAGAAGAGCAGATTGTTCCAGAAATAGATTAGAGTGCCACTTTCCAATGCCACAATGGAGGGACTACTGACGTTGATCTTGGTCCTGGTCATTAATTATTACATTGTTTGCATTTATCACTTTATGCAAACAATACAGTTTGAAAATGAGACACATCTGCGGATAAAATGTATTAATCACATCGCTGGTTTAGTCCAAAAAAGGCGCAAAGCATCTCACAGTTGGATCGGATCGTGGTCGGATCATCCTTTCACCACAAACAGACTGTATGGAACAGTACAAGAGTTTGTTTGTAACCGAACCTAGACCACCTCATCAACAAGGTCTCGGTTCAGCTATTTGGATTCGTACCCAAGTGTGATTGCTGTGTTCACACCTGTCTAAACAAACCGTACCCAGGGGGTAAATGCTCCAGGGTTCAATTTAACCGAACTAAACAAGCTGGTATTAGAGACTAGCTGCTGAACATTGTGGAGCACTAAGACGCTGCCAGATGTTAGTCTCTAAAGGTGGTAGAGACCAAAAATGGAGCTCAGAGAGACAGAATATTAGACTTTTGAACTATGATGTTGCTCTGTGTCTGCTGGATGTGGATGTGGACTGTTTGCTAACATGCTCACCATATCAACTTTATAAGGTGATAATGTGTCAGTGTTGAGTTTACAGCTTGTTAGGCTGCTCTGATTGGCCAAAAGCATGCAGCTCTGCTGTAATGTGTATATAGCTTGAGATCTCTACCTCTTAAGGTCTTAATGTGATGGTTATATTTGTTACTCAAGGAGCTATCATATCATCTGATCCATTGTCTACTGCTCCATCTCTATCTCTATCTGCAGCCTTAGAGAAGACCTTGCTGAAGTCTCTCCGGCGTCTTGATGACTTCCTGAGGACTCCCCTGCCGGAGGAGATTGATGCGGACGCCTCAGGAGACCTGCCCGAGTCCTCCAGGAGCTTTCTAGACGGGTCTGAGCTCACCCTGGCTGACTGCAACCTGCTGCCTAAACTACACATCCTGAAGGTTCACTGATATTTCATACTGTAGGGAAAGAATGGTCTACAATGTGTTTATGTGCTCCACATATAAGAGATAATGCATTCTGGGAATATTAGGATTGCTTAGATCGCTCCAACAATGTTCCCAACACCTGTCAACTCACTCGTGGTTTAATTTTTCTGTTTGCAGGTCGTAGCCAAGAAATACAGAGGCTTTGAGATCCCAGCGGAGATGACAGGGGTGTGGAGGTATTTAAACTGCGCTTATCAGAGGGAGGAGTTCACCAGCACCTGCCCCGCTGAGAGGGAGATCCACTTTGCCTATCTGGATGTGGCAAAGCAAATTAAATAAGAGCAAGAGTTGGAAATTACGGAAACAAGGGGGGTGAAAAATGAGAGAACACCGACAGGAGGAAAATGTCTTTTAGTGAACCCTGGAGAGATGTATCATGTGTGACTGTCGGGGGTACGACAAGCAGGCAAGGAAGCATGACAAGAGAGATGAGGGTAGTAGTAAGGAATGGAGAATACTGGTGATAAGGAAAGAAATCCAACTGGTGGGAGAATCCTGATAAATTTACATTACCATGTAGGAAGCTATACAGTATGAAGAATATGAGCTCCAGGTTATAGACTAGGCCGATCCATACTAATACATCTATTAACTCCTAACTTTTAACTGTAATATCGTTGCATCAGTTGGAAGTGGAGCCCTCATCCTGATTACCTGTTTGTGTGTGTACAAGTCTTCAGTGTGTGTGTGTGTGTGTGTGTGTGTGTGTGTGTGTGTGTGCTCTCACAGGTTGGGTTGCACAGTCATCTATTGTGTCTTTGTACCTATAATTCTACAAATAATTACAAGAGGTTTTGTAGAATGATTATTAGTTTCACTTTTCAGATGATGGCCGGTCCAAGTTCACTGCAAAGACTAAATAAATAGCACAATGAACAATGTTTAGCTCATCTAACAGAGTCTAGTTAACAACTTGTTTTGTTAATTTGAATCAGAACCTTTAGCATATAAATGTATGGAATCTGAAAATCAAATCTTATTTTAAATCATGGCAACATCCAAATATGTGAAATTAAAGAAGAATGCACACACTGACCCACAAATAGCTCCAGCGTGAAACTGTTTTTGTACGGTACATGTTAATTAGTGAGCTTTAGAGGTGCATCTTTATTTTGTTCGGGCAGAGCTGGGCTAGCCACTTGTTTTCACAGTTTATGCTAAGCTAAAGTTAAGCTTCATATTTAGCGTACAGGCATTTCTTCTTAACCTGCGGCAAAAAAGAAAATAACAATATCTCCTAAAACCTTCTAAAGTATTCTTCAAGATGTGTCTCTAGGTCCTGTTTCAGAGCTTTGGAGTAGAAGACATTATGATGTCTTATGACCATGACCTCCAATGTTGATCTGTGTCTGGGATATTACCATCGACATGTGAATGCATTGGATTCTGGGAGCCACGGATGTTTCCGAGACTGCAAAATTATTAACTTATACTTATAATTATTAATTATCACACTAGTGCGTAGTGAACATTAACACCATAATGCATAATATATGTATACATACACAAGATCTGTAGCTAAGCTAAATATCACCAGACTAAAGCATCAGGTATAAACCATCCTAATGTCATGTGATGATCATTTAAATAGGTGGTAACATCAAAAGGCACAACACTATTTCACAGCAATAGAGACACCAAAGAAAATAAAGGCCACATGTTGAGGACATGAAGTGATGTCCACATCAGAGTAGTGTAAGACGACTGCACCAGAATCAGTCCTCATGACCTTCTGTCTCACTTTGGCCTAAAAATAAAGCGATAAACTGTTAGTCGGTTAATTATCGGATCATCTGACTGCTTGTGTTTCTTGACCAGCTGGTCAAAAACTAAAAAACTTGAATTTTCCCTCCAGTCCTGCCGTTATAAAGTGATAGAAGCAGTGCAGGTGGAACAGGACCAGAGATTTCAGTTGCAAACACTTTAGCTAACGTGATGCGTGACCAAACGTTAGCTCGCCTGCGTTAGCCTGCTGACACTGCAGGACAAATTCAGTAATAAGTCATATTCAAGCTGTAATAAATCAGACACTTTTCCTGTAAGCCTTACTTAAGAAAAAAACATTGATGATTGTAAAAACAACTGCACTACAGTGTTCAGTGGATCACAGTGCAGTCAACCCTCCCAGTATAGGCACAGTGTATGAAATACATTTCTTCACTGAATATCTGTCTTAATGGTAATGAGGAATCTGAGGTTAAATCAAGATGAAGAGCGTTGTGTACTTGTATATGAACATTTCATTGTACTAAATGTGTACTCTCTATACTGATGCTTTGCCACTATGTACTCAGATTGTGATCATCGTTGACATCCTGCTTTTGTATCTAATACTGACTGGCTGAGTGTGGGCAGGCATCGGTGCTACTTGGTTTAACTTTTTGATGGACTGATTCTGAAAACACCACCGTTGTAATCCTGTCCTCACTTATCCAAAGTCTCCCTGCTCCTGTCGGCAGCATCAACAGTGCAGCGCGGGTGAAACTTGCATTTATTTTCCTACAATAATCACCTTTATCAGTTAAAAACAGTGCCTCCTGTCATGGTCATTTACTCTTTCTAAAAACAAAATGATGTGAATGGGACATCATTTGTTTTATTTTAATCAATTTGGTATTTTATTACAGGTTTTTGAGAACAGCAGAATTCAGGAAAAAGTTGTAGTTCCCTTGAATGCAGCTTTATTTCTTTCAAATCATTAGTTTGATCGATGAACAGAAGTAGTTTGGTGTGTTTCTGCACCAAACCACCACTTTGATAGACGTCTTCCAGCCATTCAGTGTTTGGCAGAGATGAGAAACAGCCTGCTGTGTTCTGGCCTTATATCCTCTCTGGGGACAATCTTTAATAAACTGATTTTATCACTGATGTCTCCGGGTTTCTGTCATTACCATTTCATTGTGTAAATACTGAGTTATGTGCTCTTTCTATTCTATTCCATAACAATTTGAGTACAATATGACATGCATTGACAGTAGCATATACATGCTGTACTGACTCGACATTGTTACTGACCGAATACATTAGAGCTCCTCCCAGTGGTGATGGGTCTTTATCACAGCAGACAGTTGGACTCGTCACAATGAGAGAAGCACAGATGCACTCCAGGTTCCTGTGATGGTTCATGCTGGCTCACTGTCACTCTCACTGGAACACTTGAATAGGACTGAGCGATCATTGGTGTTATTAGTAACAGAGTCAAAATATGTGCAACATGAGAAAGGCCTTCACTGTGATCCAAATCCCAGACTTCTGTCTTTTCACGGTGCTCTATACATTCAATTGGGACATACTAGATCTTGTTCTGGCATACTAAGTAGTATGGTAGTATGGGTATTGGAATGCACAGACTGTTATATGCTCAGCGGAGACATGCAGCATGCTACTTCCTGGTTAAAAGCAAGGCTATCACGGTCACCTGAAGGCTGGGCCTCGGTCTTTGACCCCTTCGGAGCTATGGAGTAGGACACATGGGCAGCGTAAGTGGAGCTCTTTGGGTGCACTCTGCCTGACAGAACTGTTTTGGTCCGCACGAATCGAGCAGAGCAGATACGACGCATTTCAGCTTCTTTGGTTAAAAGCTTATTGAAAGGCAGTGAATGCCACAAGAGAATCACGATGTGATGTTATCGATTTATCAATGTATTATTGATCTGTAACTATTCACTGTAAACCTCAAAAAATATTTCAGTGTCACTCTACAGACTCCATATGTTGGAATAGATTAGATAATAAAATTCACTCACTCTGTTATTTTAAAATAATCTCTTATTTCGCTGCTATTTGATTAAGAACACGTTGTACTTCATATCGAGGACTCTTCGCTCAAAGAATCCTAAATAATTGTATGTCCAAGACTCGGTATACTTAACACATACGCACCCGTAAACACTGGAGCATGTGCAGACACACACACTGATCACCGGGGCGACAGTGATGGTGACCTCTGTGGAAACCCTCTGAATGTAAGGACCCAGAGTGTACACACCCAGACCGCAAACACACAGCTCAGTTACCATAGGAACATCCAGAGGAGGAATGTCCTTCTGTTCATATCGTGGTACTGTGAACTCATCACCCCGGGTAAAGTCACACTTCAAATCGAATAATTGTACAGTTCTGGGACAAAACACAGTTATCGACAGCTCATCATTGGAGGTCTGATCTTTCACTTTTAGTCCTGGTTCACGTGTAGTCCGAAAGTACAGGTTTCAACTGATTTCAATTAAACAAACAATGAGTGATGGAGGTCCATGTTTCCACACAAACTCACCAATTCTGTTACGTTACGGTCTACCGTGTGAAAATAAATTACACAAATTACACACAATTTCCAGTCCTTAAAAAGGTTTGTTCTGATCACTCGTAGTATAAAGCTGCTTGCTCTTCAGAGCCCCCGCTTCCTCAATAACGAGCATGTGACGACATAATGGTCATGTCATGAACTTTTAGGAATACAGGCTGAACAGTTCTTTGTTCTTCAAGTGTAATAATAACTAGAGATCGACCAGCCACGACACTAAATTAGACCAGGGGCATAAAGTGGGGCCCAATGGCACCTTCCCCAATGACTACCCCCCTATATCTGGCGCCCTTGCTCGGACCACAACCATCTTAAATCTCAGTCTTCATTTTGATCTCAACTACACACCTTTAAAGACTACATCTGACACAGCTGTGATGCTATCGCAGTGATGTCCACAGACAGAAAGACACACAGAGATATGTATGACCTGTGAGTCTGGCTGCATCATGAACAACTGAAGAGAGCTTAAGATAAAAAATGAAATCTTTATTGTCACAGTGGGGTTTTGCCAGAAATTAACTTTATTTCAAAGTTGGTGCACACATACAAAAAACGACATGTGTCTGTCTTATAAGGAAGAGAAAGGGTTAACAGGGATGTTTGTTCATGTGCCCGGCCACGAGCACACATCGTCTTCTTTGATTGGTCAATCTTGTTAATTAATGAGTGAAGGAAAAGGTCCAAGTCAAGGCTGGCGCCGGTGTGGAGGGAGGTGTGGGGCTTCCTGATGTCACAGCAACACTCTCCTATCACGCAGAGGTCCGGGAAGAGCCAGAGGAGAGGAAGAGAGACTGGATGGAGGGATGGAGGGAGAGATAGATGGAGGGATGGAGGGAGAGATAGATGGAGGGATGGAGGGAGAGATAGATGGGTGGATGAAGCAGTATGAGCTTCTGGAGGCCTGCACTGATGCTGATATTTTAGGTTGGACCCACCAATAACAATGTTCCAATTAACAATTACCACTTTAAATTAAAATGTTACATTTTCACATCAATAAATGAACCAGTTTCATAGACTGATTCAGTGACGGCTTCTACTCTTCTACTGTTAAAGATGTGCACCCAGTAGTTTGATGGTGATTTAAAGGTATCTTTATGGTATTTGCCAAAAGTTGAAGCCAGCAGCCACTTAGCTTAGCTTAGCATACAGACTTTAGCTCTTTATGCTAAGCTAAGCTAAACTACTGGGTGCACATCTTAAACAGTAGAAGAGTAGAAGCCATTTTCTGTTGTCACTGGTTCAATTTGCAATCTTGTGAATGTGAATATATTTCCTGAAAAAAACATTAAAAGTTAGGGATTGTAAACATTATCGATTTTCTGTTGAAGTTCTCATTACATTCTGACAGCAATCAATAAGTCAAATGATCTGACAAAAGAAGAAAAACATCTGGTATCCCGGCTGTCACAGGACTGTAATAAGCCCAACCTACCTGTCTGCCTGCTCGTATTCTGCCCATGCACTCACTGTTCATCACACAAGTTTCTATCTTGACAGCTGTGTGTGCTAACAATAGCCATGTTGGTTGTTTACATTCATAAAGGATCATTTTGGGGGAGTGTCTTTGGAGGGAGGCCTGAAGGGACAGCTGTCCTTGTTGCCGACTCGATAGATTGAGTGACCTTTGGAGCTAGTGCTGCTAGCTACTTTCATTGGAAAAGAGTTGGCAACACTGGGCGTGGTTTACCCCACACAGTTACCCAGCTGCATTGTATACATTATGTAAGATGTGTACTACAGGGCTTGGATCATTTCATGATAATGACCACAATGTGACCAGATGGATTAATTAGATCTTTTGGATGCATGGATGGATGGTTGGTTGGGTGGATGAATGGATAGATGATGGATGGACGGACGGATGGATGGATGGATGGATGGATGGGAGAAGGTGATTGGTGTGTGAGGTGTGGGATAAAGTGGGCGAGTATGGAGGGAGACCAGCGGTGGGAAGGTAAACATTGGCTGAGAGACGATTAGTTCTGGGAGCAGTACTTCCAGAAACACACTGTTGGATAAGAAGAAGAAGAAGAAGAAGAAGAAGAAGAACATCCCGTCATAAAGCAGTTGCAATACTTGCATGACAGCTGAAGACAGTGATAAACATTCAGTATAAATAACACATTCTGACTGTTGTTTGAAGGTTGCATCCTATTTTCCACTCAGAGTTAAATGATAATTCTGGTTCACTACAACTTGGATCTTACAGTATTTTAATATTTTCAGATGTTGTTTTTCGGAGCTGCTTGTTGCAGACAGTCACCTTCAACTTTCTCATTAGACAATCTGCACTTTGTATTTATATAACCTGTTCTTCTCTTTGATGTGAACTAACAAATTGTGGAGTAATTTTAATGTACTATTTCACATAATGTAGGCAGCGGGGAGGAGATTCTGGCTAAGAAATAGTAACATGTAGTCCAACCCCTTTGGGAGCACTTGGGCCAATGATGGATGGCCTTGGTTTTGGCTATAATAGAGCAAAAGTGCTTTAAAGGGAAAAGACAAATCCTGGTTCAATATAATAATGATGCTTTTTTAAAGGCACATTGTTATACATAGCAAATAGGGCTGAGGTGGACGCCATGTTGGTATTCTGTGGGTAGTTACCAACCCATGCCAATGAATTCTGCTTTTATTCCTTGTAAAGATACTACGATAAGGCGCCGTTTAGGCCTTTGACTTTCACCTCTTTTGTTGGTCTTCTTGGTCTGCGGTGGGAGGGACTTCTTGAAGTTTCGACCAGTCAGACTGGGGACGACGACACTTGCTCTGGACGCAGTGCTATCAACTGCTGCTGGGGCCGCAGTGGTGGGCTTCACCCTTCCTTCAGGAGCAGGAGGCTTCAGCCACAGCGGCAGAAGAAAGAATGGAGAATGGAGAGAGGATGATTACTGAAACGAAGGATCCTCAACTGCCTGCATCCTTGTAAACCCACAACAAATCCCTATGGCATCCATTCCCCGCCCTTGGACTCCCTTTGTTTGGAATTTATACTGATGTACCATGTATTGATTACATATTTGTGAACCTAAAACAAGAATATAAGTAAAAATAGGAAGTATACAAGAATAAAAAGTGGCAGTGGAGCAAGCAAGGTAAAGTATTCCTTTCAAAATATATGAGTGCAAATATTTTTACAACTCACCACTTTATTTCTTCTTCCTGAATTTCTGCCGTTTGCTGAAATGAAAAACCAAACAGGCTTCAGTGAAAATCCCCTGATGGAGAGCAGGACAGTGTCTCAGTAGTGAGTTTATGTGGGGAATAAGAGAGCCAATGGGCGGCGTGGGGACGGACATCAGGAAACGGCCTCCCTGAGTAACTTGGGCCTCAGCCTAAAGAGCCTTTCAACAGAATTGCATTGCAAAGCAACAGCTCGGGTTCACGTTTACTTCCTGTCAGCTGATGTCATCACATCCACAACAGGAAATAAACTGTGACATGTTTGAAATGTTTAGTCATAAAGTGTAGAAATGGTGCTATATTATGTCCTCACCTCAATTCTTGCTTCCTATAAAAAATCTGCAACTTTTCATTTCTTTCCATTGTTTCAAAGCACAGTAAGTGAACCTAACATGTTCACAGTATGATTACCTCGGGGCATGATGGTGATCCGTGAGCTCAGTGTGCTGTTAAATGTCCTGTGCAGCTCCTCCAGGGCTGAGATCATCTTCAGCATCTGGGCTCGTTTATCTGGACCGGCTGTCGCAGGGTTGGTCCTCAACCTCCCTGCTCTGTTTCCAGCAATGATAGTCCTTGTAGTGGTTTTGTCAGTGATTCTTGTTGTCCCGTCCACTCCAGCTTTGGTACTCAGGAGCCAGTGTTTCAGGTACTGGCTTGGATTTAGTGCTGAAGACTTCTCTGCGTGAGTGAGACTGGGAAGAGGTTTCACAAAGCCTGGGGAAAAACAATTGTAAGGGGACTGGTTTTTGATGTAGTTTTTGCCAGCACACAGAAGACTTTCCCTTTGATGAGTCATTACGTGGTCCTGGAAAAGCTAAGCTATGATGGAAGTGCCTTGTGCTCTGCCAGAGGACTAAACAATACCCTTCATCAGACCTTCATAGTTTTGATCATTTTGCCCATTGTGCACTGTATAATTATGGTGGGCGCTGCTCACCAGCCAGTCCAGATTTATAGTTGACCCCTTCTTTCTAGAACTGCACCACTGCTCATGCCCATGTCCTTCTAAACAGAATGGTTTCCAAAGGAAACTCGTCAGATACCGATGCTTTAGTCAGTGGCGCGACAATTCAAACTTTTCAATGCAATCTATCAATTAAATTTAATGTGCTGGTAACATGCAAAGTGTCCTTACTTAGTCTGTAGGTTTACTTGGTTACGTTTAGGCAGAATAACTAATTGTTTAGGTTCATGGTTCATGGTTTGGGTTAAAAACCTTTGTTACTTGTAATTGGTATGTTTGTTACGTAACTTACATTCACAATGTTAGGTATGTATGTAGGTTACGTAACAAAAGAAAGGTAAAATAAGTCAATGTTGATTTTGGTTTCACCCAGGACATGGACAACTGTCTCCTGGGTGAAAGTCTGTTTGTTTGACCCAACCATTCACCCAAACCTCCTACCTTAGCAGATTTTTCAGTTGCTGTGAGTGTCTAATTCTGACCTGGATGGGTTTACATTGAAGTTAGCTGAAAGCTTGGTGCGTCCCGTACAGATGCTGAAGGGTGCCTTGGTGGGCCAAGTGTTGGTATTCAACGAGCTGGGATTGAGAATGGGTTGGTTAAAGAGAAACTATACTTGGCTACTAACTCAGATTAGGTTTTGTTTGGAAAACCTGAGTTCGGGGCTTTCATTTTCTTTGATTTTCACACTCATTCTATTCTTAGTCTCGTATAGCCAACACACACACACACACACACACACACACACACACACACACACACACACACACACGTGCTGTTTTGGTGGGATTCCACTGCTTTGCTGGTTGCTAGAAGAGTTGCTGCGAGACCTTCAGCTGCGACATAAGAGTTGTATGAATTGTGTTTATGTGTGTGCGTAATGACGTCTGAGGTTTTGCAACAATGCAGCTCAGTGTGTTTGTGTTTAGACAAAACGATCTCCACACACACACACACACACACCTACACACACTCGAAGGTAGTTTTGTAAGGAATGAAAGGAATGTCAGCGGGTCAAAAAGTCAAATTACACAACTGCTGTTGTTCTTTTTAACAATATAATTTACTATCCAAATCTTAGTTTGTCACTTTCCAAAATCCCATACTCTTTATCTGATTAAACCTATGTTATTAATGTTTTATATTGGGATATAAGTGATATTTATTCCACAAACATGTTTCACTATTTTGAATCAGTCAGCAAAAGGTGTCTGATTCCAAACATGTTCTTCGTAAAGGCATTGAGTTTGTTAAAAGGTTTAACAGCTGCATCCACATTCACTTTGTCTTTGTCTACATTAAATGTCGTGAGCTTATCATCTGTGTCATTACGTGGAGCAGATGTTAATGCAGTCTAACATATAATGTCAAATCTTTGAGAGAAACTTTGTTGTAACCATCCAGTTACAATGTTACTGGACCTTGTTAGGCAGCTAAACACATGGTTCAATTTTACATTTAGGATGGAAAAAATAACATAACATTTCCTCATTTACTATTACTATATATTGAGCCAATAACATATCTGTTATATAAGTAACTTTTGCTGTGAATATTTCATCCGTCCTTCATATTCTTGTACATTTGGAAACAGCAAATGTAGAAGTGAAATTTCAGCAAACTAACATTACAAATTAAAGTATGCTCACTTGCCTACTGACGAACCCTATTGGAAAAAGGCTAATTTTAATGTGACAAACTCCTGCATGAAGGTCAGTAGCACTACAGGTCCATCCAGCACCCCCACACCTCGTTTCCCCCTCTCGACATAAAGGCTACTTCAATTGGTGCTGAACATGCTGCTGTGAACAGAATTGCTAGGATAGGCTTCATAAGCTTAAAGGTATCTGGTGAACCAACATGAGCTTGGTATGTGATCTAAACCGACATGCTGGTCCTGCTCTGCCCATAAATATGGCTTTAGCTGACGATCGCCTCATGATGTTTTCTTAGGAAATGACCATCTTATCAGGTATACCACCGCTCTATCCTTGAATTCTCTTAGTATGTGACAATCTGTAATCTACATCCAGTAAATCATCCAGGAAGTACTGTCCTTCATGTAGAGGTGGAAACCATAATGTTTCCCTCACCTAACCAAGTGCTTTAGTTTTCAGACTTTCACTGTCGGCTTAACTGTAGCTTCACCATGACATTTATTTTCTAATAATCGTTAAAAATGATGGTAAATGTTGGGGGTACCTGTAGGGTCATGTTGTTGGAGGACATGCAGCACTTTGAAAAGCTTCACAGTGTGTGTGTCTAAGACCAGCTAGCTTAACTACTAACCCTTACCTCTCTCTGTGGGTGCTGCCTCCGCTCCCGTCCCAAGAACCATCAGCATCATCATGACAACCTTCATTACAGACACGAGCACTGCACTGTTAAGCATGGCAGCTGTTGCTGAGCACCTAAAGATCAGCACGTTATTTATGTCGCGCACAACTATTATCACAACTGTCTTCTGAAGATTTGAACTCTGTGTTCAGGATTTTGTTCCAAAAAGCTTGCTGATGAACAGGTTTTCAAACGGTATTGCTTCTCCTCATGCTCAACTCATTCTTCTGACCCTTCCGACTTCCTGTTGATTTCGGAGACGTGTTAGGAAGGTGTGGACATTAGCTGCGATGATGTTAAAGTTGGTCTGTTGGTCTCAGATCAACCAGCTCGTTCTAGAGTTGAGTTCTTTTAGTTACTTGTCCTGAGAAGCTCAGTTGATCCTGAAATGCTGAAAAACCTCTTCAGGTGTGATAGTTTCAGAGGTTTCTAAGCTTCTTCTGTTTCTCAACCAGACCGTGGTATTCGTCTACTTAATTCCAAGTCTTCTCAACAACTTTACAGTTAAATAGCTTTCTTTTTACCTGTATAACAAAGTTAAGTCTCTCTGTTCAATTTCCAAGGATGCGCCTCTTGAAGAAGGCTTGTCAGTATCGGATGTGTTCTCTTTCCTAACGCAGCGACCAATCTTGCCTTTATAAACCTGAGTTTGCCCCTGAATGACTGACTGATGGCTCAGCATCAACCAATGACTGGCCTGCAAGGAACTCTAGCCCTGCCTCTTCCTCATTGATGGATTGGTGACATTTGGGGAGTTTGGCGGCGATCTTTGTGTGTTTGGAGTCAAAGCTATCTTTTTGTGAATGTGGTGTGTGTGTGTGTGTGTGTGTG
>NW_022280042.1:1519821-1638724 GCF_004355925.1 Anarrhichthys ocellatus
AGCAAAGGGTCTGAATACTTATGACCATGTGATATTTCAGTTTTTCTTTTTTAATAAATTTGCAAAAATTTCTACATTTCTGTTTTTTTCTGTCAAGATGGGGTGCTGAGTGTACATTAATGAGAAATAAAATGAACTTTTTTGATTTTAGCAAATGGCTGCAATGAAACAAAGAGTGAAAAATTTAAAGGGGTCTGAATACTTTCCGTAGCCACTGTACATATACATATATATACATATACATATATACATACATATATACATATATATATGTATGTATATATGTATGTATGTATTTTGAATATTCATGGGGACTGGAGACCAGTAGATCACTCTTACTGGAGCCTGAAGGAAGCAGCTGTTGCCTGTAGAGATCTGGACTGTGGCTCTGCTGTTTCTACCAGACGGAGAGAGGAGTCCTCAGAGAGATCTGTGTGGAAGATCAAGTCTCGCTGTGATCACTCTGGATCTGCTCTGAGAGAGTGTTTAACATCAGATTCCTCTTCCTTCATCCTGGATCTCACCTGCTCAGGTAAGCCCACCAGTGACATCATCTATGACAGTAATGTATACAGGTTGACACACACATGCAGCAGCTAGAATGGCAGACACCCTTGCACTAAACTCTCGGCTCAATCAACTGAGATTAAGCAGTAAATGTGCAGTGCTGTCCACAGCGAACACTTTTCTTATCTAACCTACACATTCACCAAGCTGTCTACCCTCACATGTCTCTGCAGGTCTCTGCATATCTCTCTCTCTCTCTCTCTCTCTCTCTCTCTCTCTCTCCTTGTTTTCTCTTCACCCCGCCCTCTCCTCTGCCTACAACCAATTACTGCAGGTGGGGCTGAATGATACCTACCAGTGTTTTTCAACCTTTTCTGAGCCGTGGCACATTTTTTACATTAAAAAGATCCCGCGGCACACCAACAACCAAAAACGTTACAAAATGACACCTTTTAGCATAATACAGCATATATGCAGGGGTGTCAAACTCAATCCCGGGGAGGGTCAAAATTAAAAATTGTGACTACGTTGAGGGCCAAATACAGTCACCATTTAATAAACAGGATAGAAGGGATATTGGACTAAGTGCAAAAAGAATACATGTTTAGGTAGGCTACATTATTTTATGCATACCTACCAGAGCCAGATGTTTGGCATCTTTTCTTGGCTGCCAGTTCATTAATATCTGGGGTTGGGTTCTGTGGAAACCCTCAAGATGGAGTGAAGGTGCATCAGTGAGACGACTCCTGTGTGGGGTGTTGTTCCTCTTCATCACAGAGAACAGCTGCTCACACAGGTATGTGCTTCCAAACATGCAGAGCATTTGAGCAGCATGGAGGCGGAGTTGAGGCATCGTTTCGGGGGTGACGCTTGGAAACTGTGCAGCGCCCTCAGAGTCATACTTTGCCTTGAGTGTCATTACACTGGAGGTCTATCAGCTCCACAGGTGCTCTTTCCACCTCAACTGCAAACGGATTGCTGAGCAGTTGAAATTTACATTTCTGAGCTGCAAAGTCGGCAAATCGCAGAGTGAACTCTGTGCCAAGTGCGCCCAGTTTATCAGCAAAATGCGCAGTCGGGAACACAGCGGTGGAGACTTTTACTGCCTCATACATGTCTGTGATCCTACATGTCTGTGATCACACGTCCCCGTACCTGAAGCTGGAGGTTTAGCGCAGTGAGATGCTTCGTTATGTTGCACATAAAGCCAGCTCACATCGCCACTTTTCGTCCCAGAGTTCTGTGGTGTGGCGGGCCGGTTATGATAAACATGATATTTTCTGGCGGGCCGTTGTACCGAGGGCCGGATATATGTCTCTCAATGTGTTGATGCTTGCTAGGCTTTTCATCTGGGTTATTTTGTCCAGGCCCAGTTCAGAGTCTGCATTTTTCCTTTTCAAATATTTCTCCATCGCTGTTCGTCTTGTCACCGCAACCTCTGCCGCGCGTCATTCATTCCACTGTCCTAAATTAACACGTCATTATTGCTCTACTGCCACCCACTGGCATGGAAGAGTATTTATTACTTAGCCAGCCACTATATTACAGCTCAGACGCTCAACAATGGCAAAGTATTTGCAACAACTAAATAATTGGACTCATTAAGTGAAATTGGACATTTTCCCACGGCACACCTGACGATCTCTCATGGCACACTGGTTGAAGAAAATCACTGGTTTAACCCATTGTTTGCCATCAACATTGTTTAGAGCTGTTTATTTTAATTAATTATACTGTATTGATCCTTTTAAGGTGGAAATTTGTCTCTGCATTTGACCTATCCCTGTATATAGGGAGCAGTGGGCTGCCAATGACAGGCGCCCGGGGAGCCTGGGGTTCAGTGTATTGCTCAGGTACACTTCGACACGTGACACCAGTCGAGGATCGAACCATTGACCTTGCATTGACCAGACAACCCTCTTAACCCAGTGAGCCACGGTCGCCCTAATTTCAACTACTTATTCAACTATTTACACATCTCCTACTTTATTTAAGACTAAATGATCTTAATCCCTCAGTTAACCACTTTTTCTTTATTCAACTAAATTACTTTCAGGTTCATTTCCTTACTGAGTTATTTCATCCAACTTTATTAGGAACTAACTTGTTTTAATACCTAACTTCAACACCAGGGCTACATCTATGTGCCAATCTACTTCCTATGTTTTGGTCCAGTCCCTCCCTCACTACATCCTGGGAATCTGTCTATGAAACACTCTCTGAGGTGCTCTGTCCCTTCATGAGCCTTCCTGGTCCCAACACAACTCACAATCTTCAAGGCAACATCCCTCCCTTCTTTCATGTTGAACATCTTCCACCACAGCGCTTGCTGCTGAATTCTACATGATAATAAAGGAAGTAGAGGAAAACTCTCTCTGTTAGCACAACATGATGAACCCAGTAGCACTAATCCGTCTCTGAGCTTCTGTGCACCGTTTTGTAATGCAGCTCCAAAGTGCCCTACTTTGGTAAGACCACGCTCACATTGCAGACAAGACAGACGCTGTTTGAATTTCAGTAAACATTAAAAGAATTCTCCTCCCAGTCTGACTAAATATGTTAACTTCATGATCTTTTGATATTTGTGTTTTGAGATAACTTAGCTAGCTGGTTGATCACATGGACAGTTGTAAACTTCTCCAGCTTGTCACTGAATATGAGCAGTGACCACGACTCCCAACATGCCTTGCAACAACAGGACAGAGCCATGGACCGTTCATAAGAAGTAGACGTAGTCACTGTGACGTCATCCAATGGTTTCTGGACTATCATTTAGAAACCTCAAATTTAAGTTGTTGGACGTCGCCATCTTATTTTTCTGCAACCAGATGTGACACGCGAGGGTGAAGCTCAGTACAACCATTGTTATGCAACCAAAATATTACAATTAACTTTCATGAAGTGAAAACACGCTAAAGGGTTAAAGTTGTGAGATGATGATGCTGTGGTAGAGATCTGTCAATCACTGTGTAGCCCCGTCCTAAAGCATCCCCTGCTTTATGGTCTGTTTGACTCTAAATGGTCTATTTGACCGTCATTTACTAAATGAACATCATGCTGTATTGAAGAAGACTTGAAACTAGAGATTGAGACCATAAAATCTTGTTTACAATGTTTACTGAGGTGATAAATCAAGAGAGAAGTAGAGTCATTTTCTCATAGACTTCTATACAACCAGAGGAGTCGCCCCCTGGTGGACACTAGAGAGAATGCAGCTTTAACACATGAAGCACTGACTTCACTTCTCAGAACCAGAAGTTGCCTCCTGGAAGTTGTGTTTCAAAGAATCACAGGGTAAAGAGTCTTAACTTTCTTTGATCGTGTTTTTTCTAGATTTTACTTTTAAAACTGCCGCAAGTTGGTCTAAAATTATTAATAATTTGTTGGAATGCTGATTCAGCAGCATTCCAACTAATGTTATCCTGATCTTTATTCTTATTCTTCAATTTATAGCTAACCTTAACGATTTTAAATTAGTCGGCATTTTGCAATTTTTTTTAATGGGATCTCTATGGAGAAAATCTTCAAATCCTCTTAAACTTTGAAAGCTTTCTTCTTCCGCATACCTTTAGCAACAGACACCATTTGAACTTTAAAATGTGACAAAGTGTGATCATCCGAAAAGTGTAAAAGATATCAACAAACTGAATCATTATTTAATAGTTCAAGGTTTTAAGTTTTATGATCTTTTCAGACCTTTTATTATGGGTGTGTATGGCACGGATAATCCTAATACTGGATTCCCAGTATGAGGGAAGGCTTATGCCAGGGTGCTGGAAAGGAGGCTCCGACCGCTTGTCGAACCTCAGATTCAAGAGGAGCAGTGCGGATTCCGTCCCGGCCGTGGAACAGTGGACCAGCTCTTTACCCTTGCAAGACTACTGGAGGGGTTCTGGGAGTTTGCCCAACCAGTCTACATGTGCTTTGTGGACTTGGAGAAGGCTTTCGACCGGGTCCCTCGGGGTTCTTGTGGGGGGTGCTGCGGGAGTATGGGGTGCCGGACCCGTTACAACGGGCGATCCGGTCTCTATACGACTGCAGTAGGAGCTGTGTCCGCATTCTCGGCAATAAGTCAGACACGTTCCCGGTGGGTGTTGGCCTCCGCCAGGGCTGCCCTTTGTCACCGGTGCTGTTCGTGATTTTCATGGACAGGTTAGTGTGAACCCACTAACTCAGTTTGTTGTTTTTATTGTTTGTTTTTTTATCTCAGACAACAGAACGTAAATCCAGATCTGTGCTTTAGTTGCTGAGTATAGAAATAGTAAAACTTTGGCTGTGGATAACTGTTAATCATCCTACACTTTTCATTTTGTTCAGAAAAAAAGGCATTTACACATGATTTACACCAACTATTTATATATTGTGTGTATTGTGCTGTAAGGATTATTCCTGACATCCCATGAGGTCTTTAGGAATGAGTACATGTTGAAGGGATGCAATTTTGCGTTGTTGACAACTAAGTCAGTATTAGTACACAAAGTAAAGTGAGTGGTAGTAAAGTCTTTACTGTTAGCTAACTAATATTAGTGACAATGCTAATTCTAGCATAGCTGCTAACATCAACTTTAGCCGTAAGCAGTTTATTTCCACTGAAAAATAAACGTTGCTTTTTTCACTAATGCTGTGTTGACTCCAGAAGCGACGCAAATTCACGAATTATCTATCCGTGTCTTTGCACTGACTTTGTATGTAATCTACTAGCACGAAAAATTTGCACTGCGTTTGGTGTGAACACAGGATTAGTGAAAAAAGCAACGTTTATTTTTTGCCAGGCGGCGCAAATGGTGCAACGCGAATAATCTCAACCTGCGCGAGAGATTCGCTGACGTCATCCTGTTGTTGAATCAGGAAAAGGATATTGTAGCCGTAGATCGACATCCAGAGCTCTACCATACCTCATGTTAGTAGAGACCGGACGAAACTATGGGCCTTTCTCAAAACCAAGTACGGATTTGTGTACTTTGGCCTTGGGAGGACCCAGTACGATCGTTCTGCAATTGAAACAGCAGCTTACGTCACCACCTCAGCCGGTATTTCTTCACACACACATGCACATGCATACATAGAAAGCCAGTGGCGGGAAAAGGGTTGTGGAAGGTTGTTGGGGAAGTACAGTGGATTAATTAATAAAGAAGAGCACCAAAAGTACATATTTGACATTAGAACACTGACAAAAATATAAATAACAATGGATCAGATCCGGATTGGGGTTACGATCGTTGTTCCGTATCGAGAAGCTGAAGAAGAGGCTGCCCAACTCAAAAGGGGAATCCATCAAAGAGCCAAGATGGAGGAGGATGGAGAGGAGATGTGTCATATTAGCATGTCTCTCTTGTTTTTTAAGTCTGTCTTAAATAGTCTGTCTTAAATGATTTTTGTCTACCCATTGCTCTTCTTTGTACTCTGTCCTCCCACTTTTATGTATCTCACTAGCTTTGTTTGAGGGTGTGCCAAACTAGCAGGTAAGAGGTATTATGCAAAAGTGTTACAGACTAACTTACTATGTTACGGGAGTAAAGACAGAATTCAATCGAGCCGTTTCAGGCAGCTCAGGGGCAGTGTTTCTGAGGGGGAAATTAACCCCCCCTTTGGACGTGGACTTCAGGCTTTACAATTCTACGGACCTTTTACATGTACAAAAATATATAGAACAAACTACAGGAAAGGGAAAAAGTAGTAGCCTCAGCAGGCTGTCTGGTCTGGGAAACGTTAAACTTAAAAGGTCTAGTACGTGTTGGCTGACATCGTACTCCTAGTTTATAACATATGGATTAAAACAGCCAGGATCTAAAATGTTTAGTGTAAAATGTGGCTAAAACTGGATAAAAATGTAAATTTGTGAAAAAAGAGGAGCGGAGAAACAGACACGATGCCACACAACGCTAACGAATCTAAAATTGGAGGGAAAACCACAATCAATGTTACCTCAAGTCATTTCTACTGTGCTTTGCTGAAATTCCGCTGTCCCATGTGGCATTGATACACAGTGAATTCCTCAGTGTAAAATATGCAGTGTCAAAGTATATGGACTCTTTCAGAGTTATCACAACAACGGCAAGAGTAATTACTACCAACCAATTTATCGGCCAATGTTGGTGAAAATAATTAGTTGTAAAAAACTGTAAAAAATAGGACTTTGTAATTGTTTTTTATATACACAATTGCTTTCAAAAATGAATATCCTGGGTTGAATTTCAAACATAACATTTATTTACAGTTTATCTACTAATTCTTCAAACAGACAGCCCGCTCAGTGGCAGCCTTTTGTCTCTCCTCTTCTCTTGCCTCTGACTGCTCTTTCATGAAGTCCAGGAGACCCTCTCTGTCCCTGGTCGTCTTTCTTTGTGGCTGGCACCCCTTGCTTCTTCCTCAGACGGGACAGAGGCCGGTGCACTCACACTGCCACCTGTAGTCCCTGGGCAAAACATAAAACCACAGTGACACGTTGCCACTTCAATAACGTATTAATTATTTCAGATTGAGACTGCACAAGGCTTCATCCCTTCCCTAGACATACACGCAATGATAAAAGCACTCAAAATCAATACTTACCCCCATCCACTCTTGCTGGAGTAGCACCGGTCTGTGAAAAGGCTCTTGTTGGCCGCCCACCAGTCAATAAGGACCCGGCTTTCCTCAGTTGTCCCTTCATTACGTTATTGCTTAAAAGTTAGTCATAATGCACAATGATAGCCAGTATAACAAGCCTGCACAATATGGATAGAGACAACCAAAAAATTCAGTCAACAGTAAAAAGACAGTGCTCTAGTTCAACGTTAACGTTAAATTGAAATATTAAGTTATGAATCTTATCTTTGCCCTCAGTCAAACTGATTTAACGTTACCTGTAAACAAACAATAGACTCTACACAAACCGAATTAGAGCTCATGTTTAACCGCTACAGAGACGTCAATACCACTGGCACGTTTCTAAAAGACTTGCAGAGATCAGGCTGTTCTCGGCAAGAAGCGCCTGTAAAACTTTTCTGGTTGTTTCTTTTCTGAGTAGCAGATTAGTCTGATAATGGCAGGTTGTCCTGCAGTTCTTATTCTTGAATGTGTCCATTGTCATGCAAAAGGAGAATGGTATTTTAGCCTTGAGTTTGCTGTCCATAGAGAGTCCTGTACTGTGAACCTAACTCAGCCAAACACATATCTTCAAACTCGGGTGATTCAGGGTCTTTCTGCGTATTTCTCTGGTAATCCTGACATCCAGACTTCCTCTGCATCTGGTGCAATGTCCTTTAACCTGCTCATGGGATGACTCATCTTCAGTGCATCATCATCAGTCTGTGAAGACCACATTGCGTGAACACTTTTTTAATGTTCGTGCCATACTGTTGAGCTGCAGGCATACGCCAAACACCTGTCTGTGTTTGGCGTATGCCTGCTTTATCTGCTTAATTTCATCTCGTTGATTCACATCTGTTTTCTTCACATCACGAATGATGTCATTAAGGACCTCAGTCATCTCATGTTCCCACTTGGACACATGACATCATGTACAGCTGTATTTGTCAAGCACAAATTGAATGTCCATGTTAGCGTTCCATGCTCTCAGCAAATTTGAATTGTATCCATTGACCCAACAGTCATTTGGATGACGCTTTAGCATGACGACATGGCCAGCGGTTAGATCAGTGACACATTGCATGTATTCTTCGTTGGTCAATCATGTCACTCAGGTAACTGAAAGTCAGCAAAACTACAGTTCCATCAGGGCAGGGCAAACCTGCTGCACTGTATGAGAGAGAATCAAACACTCCATACGGCCCTGATCTGTCGCGGAACACTGCAATCCATTCGGGAGATACAATGACGACAGCATGGCTGACATCAGTTGACAGACACTGAAGTTGTTGGGCAAGAGTCAACCAACCAACAGGGCCGTCTTCTTGAGCCTTTATGTATCCACACCTCACTTTGGCCACACGCACATTGTAGAGATTCGTGTCCGTTCGAAATTGTTTTGGCATTTCCTCTGCCAGGTGATGGTTTTGGAAGGTCTCATCTAAAATAAGTTGGGTTTTGATACCAACATAGATTGAATATCCCTGTACAAGGACTCTGTCAAGGAAGGTTGTTTTGAACTGTGAGCGCCATACAGCTGCACTGACGATTTCTTGAGAATTCGTCTTATATCTGATCATCTTGACAATGAGTTGCCCTCACAGACCGAATTAGTTGACATTTGCTGCTGTGTGGCTCCTCAATCTGTGCCTCTCCATGTGCCAGGTGATCAAAGTATGGCATAAAGGATTTGTACTTTATCTATTATTAATGTTATTGTCATTGTTAGTCTTGTAATTCTTCTTCTTATTGTTTTTAATATCACTGCTAAATTTAAGAAATCTAGTTCGTCTTCTTACACACTAAAAAATAGTGGTTGTCTTGAATATATGTAGATGGATTTCCTTTTCCCCGTCTCTGTAGAGCTATGGATACTTGAATTTAATAGAGAATGCTACCTGCCTTAAGTATTCCAATATATAATTTCATTGGCCAAGGAAAGTTAAATTAATATTTGTGAACATTAGCTACTCCCTCTAAAAGCCAGAAACCAGGGAAGTTAATTCTTAAACGGCCACAGAATGTTTGTTTAATTTTTTTATAGCGAAATGAGCTTCATTCTATGTTAGTATTCTCAGTTCTACAACAAAAAATGTACCCAGTGTCATCTATAATATATCTCCCAGATCATTGTCTATGAAACAGTTCCACATTGTGTACCCTATGACAGGTGTCACAGAGACTGAGACAAGCTGGCTGCTAAGAAAAGCATCTTTATTTTCACACAAACATAATTTAAACAATACAAAAGGTTGGTATCAGTTGTCAGTCCTGAGGTGCATGTATGAGTGTGTGTAGCAGTGAATGGCAATAACAGAAATATCAGCCTAAAGAACAGTGTAATGATGGTGGCTTAAAAAAAAATAATTATACTATTGTTTGTAGTATACATCATTTGTTTTAAATGTTATATTTGTTGTGACTGACAACAGTGAAGCCAGGTGTTAAAAAATGAATTAATAAATCTTATAAAATTTAGATTTACTTCCAAACCTTAACATTTTTCTTTTAAAAATGTTGAACAATACTGCCAATAAACAATACAATGTTTCTGTGTTTACTTAACTAATTTCTTTTTCCAAACAAGTATGTATAAGTATTACAATGAAATGTGTGTATTTGATCAGAACACAGAGTATTAAAACAGTAGCAGTTTGTGCTAAACATTTATCAAGTATACATTTAAGTTGTAGTTTAATCTTGAAGAACAGAGGCAGTTAATGGCATGGTCCAAGTCTTTGAAGTACGATGACATCTGTCGGTATGAATATGACACCACGTGAACACTTCATGTTAATGCCACACACACGAGTCACACTCCTGAGCACTGACCGCTCTCTCTTTAGAGTAAGCTTGCATGATTTCCCTCATTTCATCACATTCATTGACGTCGTCTCTGGTGCAGTTTTCAATGACTGTTTTGAGATACTCAGAAAGTCCAGATTCTTTTTTGGTTATGTAGCTGGTGAGATACATGATGCATGAATATGCATTGAGAATATAACTAACATCAATATTGGCATCCAGGCTTCAAGTAGATGTGGATTATATCCATTTACCCCTTGTCCCTTTTGAAGTCGATGTTGATATATTTTACCCTAGTTTTGTTACGCAACATCCATACTCTACTAACGTCTAGGTTGTAGATGGAGCAGATGTTGTCCAGGCCTCCACAGGCAACGTAGTTCACAGCCACCCCTGCGGAGGAGGCGGTGGCTATTTGCGAAAACCTCCAGCATCCCCAGCCACGGCAGCCACCGCAGCGGTGGCGGAGGCGGAGGCGAAGGGGCTGGCTCAAAGCTCAGGTCCACCTGACCGGTCTCAATGTCCCATAGAGCGCAGGTGGTGTCTCCAGAGCTGGTGACGATCTGGTTGTCATCCAGGAAGCGACAGCAGGACAGGTAACCTGTGTGTCCGGCCAGCTCGCGGCTGACGTGCACGTTTCCCTCGCGGGCCTCAAGGTTGTAGATGGAGCAGATGTTGTCCAGGCGGTGGCGGCGGTGGCTATTTGCGAAAACCTCCAGCATCCCCAGCCACGGCAGCCACSGCAGCGGTGTCTGAGGCGGAGGCGAAGGGGCTGGCTCAAAGCTCAGGTCCACCTGAGAGCCAGAAATTCGGAGGCTGAATGCCGCATCAAGATAAACACCACCTTAAAAACAGACACAGTGTAAACAGCAGAATGCGTATAAAATCTGTAGCCCTGTAGACAAACATATTTTCACATGTTTAACAATAAATAAACAGACAAGCTCCTTTATGAGGCTGCTGGCAAGAGACAGAAGATGTCCTCTTTTACAGACTCAACAAAATCTTTTCATGGCTGTAGAAAATGTACAGTGTTTAAGTGAAATGTCAAGACATTCATTACTAAAAATGACCAAATGAACAACAAGGATGTAGTGTAACATTTATCCATGTACAGCGCAGCGTAGTGTAGCAAATTGCTCCCGCGATTCACCTCGTTTCAGTGTTGTGAAAAGAGAAATCTTTGACTTTGAGGAGATCAGATGTAAAGCACTCATCTGTGAAAAGCCAAGACCTCCAAGATATCTCAGACACCTGTGTTTACACTACAAAACCCAAGGTGCAAAAATAACGAAGAAAATACGGTCATCTTTAATGGCGGCGTGTATACAAACCCATTATTCAGTAACAGATATATAAGGTTAAAGCGGACATATTTACATTCTTTGTCAATTAAAAGCATTTCAGTCGGTCCATTCCGTCTAACACTGATACTTAAAAAACAAAATAAAGTTGCTTTTGTCGCGTGGAGACAGAACCTGACGTCAAATGAGTTCAGGCAGGTTCCACGCTTCACACTGAATCGTGTCAGTTTGTGAAAACCATTCAACAGCGTCTGAGCAGGACTTCACTTCCCATGGTGCCCCTGTGTTCCCTGTCCGTCCCGCTCTGGCACTCGTCCCCGGCTCACCGCGTCAAGGGGCCTTTCTCAATACCCAAGTTCACAACTACGGACTTCTGAACTTCTGGAGTACGGACTTGAAGTCTGGACTCCAAGTCCATACTCCATACTGGAGTCAGTGCTTCAAGAGCCACCACACACAGACGTATCCAGGACATGTCGCATTCCTTGTGTCAAGCCACTCCTGAACCAGAGACGTAAGAAGTGTCTTACCTGGGCTAAGTTGCCTGAGCTAAGTTACCTGGGCTAAGGAGAAAAAGGACTGGACGGTTGCTCAGGGGTCCAAAGTCCTCTTTTCAGATGAAAATCAATTTTGCATTTAATTTGGAAATCAAGGTCCCAGAGTCTGGAGGCAGAGTGGAGAGGCACACAATCCAAGTGTCTTGAGGTCCAGTGTGAAGTTTACACAGTCAGTGATGATTTGGGGAGCCATGTCATCTGCTGGTGTTGGTCCACTGTGTTTTATCAAGTCCAAAGTCAGCGCAGCCGTCTACCAGGAAATTTTAGAGCACTTCATGCTTCCCTCTGCTGACAAGCTTTATGGAGATGCTGATTTCATTTTCCAGCAGGACTTGGCACCTGCCCACACTGCCAAAAGTACCAATACCTGGTTTAATGACCACGGTATCGCTGTGCTTGATTGGCCAGCAAACTCGCCTGTCCTAAACCCCAGAGAGAGTCTATGGGGTATTGTCAAGAGGAAGATGAGACATCAGACCAAACAATGCAGACGAGCTGAAGGCCCCTATCAAAGCAACCTGGGCTTCCATAACACCTCAGCAGGGCCACAGTCTCATCGCCTCCGTGCCACGCCGCATTGATGCAGTAATTCATGCAAAAGGAGCCCCGACCAAGTATTGAGTGCATACTGTGTACTGTACATACAGATTTTGTTCTTATTATAAATGCTTTTATTGTTTCTGTTTTTACCATGTAAAGTGTCTTTGAGTGCCTTTTAAAGCGCTATATAAATATAATGTATTATTATTGTTATTATTATTATTATGCTCACCATGCAGGCGAGGCTGCTAGCAATTGTGGCGTTAGCATGTTAGCTTGTAGCGTTAGCATTATATATACTAACCCTAATACTGGCTTTCAACTGATAAATGTGGATGTGGTTTCTTAAGCCTCTAAAATCATGATATATTATTATTAGCACAATGTAGAGGACGAAAAATTGTAGTATTGCAAATCACGTTGAAATCTGGTCTAAGCGTGAACGTTTAACGTCTTTTCAACGGAAAAATGCTCACTGGGTTCATCAGTTCATCACTTGTGGACAACAGCGCGTGCTCTAGTAGTGAATCCTCCGTTGCTATATGTATTACACATCTTGAAATACAGTGATATAATGATACAGTGATCGTATAGTGGTGTTAAATTCATGTAAATAAAATAGCCGAAATAGAACAGTCTCTCTCTTACATGTATGAGGAGAAATACAAAAGAATATATAACCAAAAATATATTTATACAGATTTCTCACACTGGACTGTTACCTTTTTCATTTTATAATAACAATTCTATAACTGAGTAAACATGTAGACTATAGAAAATACTCCATCAGCATGTTTAAAATAGTATCACACTCTATAGAACATACTGTAACATACCTGCATTTATGACAAAGGACAACAGTTCATCAGTTCATCACTCGTGGACAACAGCACGTGCCCTGTTCAGAAAGACGGCATCACGTTAATGTTAGCTAGCTATACCGGAGACATTTTACTGGCAATAAAACACAGAGAAAACGTATAGTTAATTTAATGAAAACATGACTAATATAAACTAAGACAAATAATATACAACAAAATAAAGCCAGCTCAACTCTTTTGTACTTTTAAAGTTAGTTAACATTATATTGTCCACGGACATTCACGGACCCGTTACCTAGTAGTGAATCCTCCGTTGCTATGAGGATTACCCATAGTCCTTTGTGTCTTCTATTCAGTGCAGGTACAAATTTACAACAGCAGGTGGCGTAGTTTTCCCCATTTAGCGGGATTTAACCTGAACCTTTTCAACTATGTTACACTTAGGTCATCCTCCGTAATCGACAAAATCAGCTTCGACGGAAGTCTGAGTTTTATGCGCATGCGCTGTTAACTCGCATCTGCTTGAGCCGGTGGGAGCACTTTCTAGTCTAGTGCACTGTTTCCTCTTGGATATATGCACTAGATATTGAAAAATATTATTGTAATAAAGCTGGGAATAAATATCCAGTGTATACAAACTGAATTACTTACTGTGGTTGAGATGGCGACATTCCTCCTGTCTCCCTAGTGTTCATCGTCCTCCAAAAGTCTGGAGGGGACTCTCCTTCCTCTGCCTCTGCCTCGTGGACTCCTCGACCTGGTGGCGAAAAAAGCCGTCAAAAAAAACCCTCAAAAACTCTCAGAAACAACACTAATACTATTATTTACAACACTACAATATAATCTATGAACATGTTTGCATCTCAAACACCTTCCGATCAGAGCCAACGGGGAGATATTTACATCTCATTTTCCGAGTGGTGCCTCAGGTTTGAGAAAACTGTGGAAGGTATTTATTCAGCATTTAGGCTGACGTTTAGACTAAAAACCACAGGGTGATTTATCAAAATAAGATTTAAAAAACATGGTGGCAGGTTGCTGAACGATGACCTTGCTGTATTTTACAGGTGCCTGCCCGCCTGCATCCACATGGCTGGCGTCTTCGGGTACTTCTCAAGTCTCTTTGTCTCTTTCTCAAGTCTTCTTTGCGTCCCAGTTTCCCTCAATTGCGTCCTTTCCTTGCGTCTTAGGGTACATCCCAAGTCTCTTAATTGCATCCCCGTTTCCCTCACTTGCGTCTTAGTCCCTCCCACCAGGGATGCATGGAGGAAACCATGCCAGGAGAGAGGAACGAGGAAATATGTTTTAAAATACATGAGACGTCCTTTCCTCAGTTGCCTCATGTGGAGCCACGTCTGTTACTGATGACGAAGGATCAGCTGATCACAGCTGGATCAGCTGTCAGTCGGCTTTAACAGCTGGAGAGACTTTTGAGAAGTTTGTGTCTGTTCACATGATCACTGTACTTAATAACAGTAACTAATAATACTAATAACTAATAAAGACACAGTAATCACCACTGTAGAGGTGTTTCTCTCTGTAGTCTGTTAACAAACTGTGTCCTGTGTCCTGTTTATAAGCACAGGATCGATTTCCACCGGCAGAATGCGATTGTCTTATTTATGAATTATTTGTGTCTGTACGTTTTGAAATTGTGACTGTGGCGTCATTATTAAATAACCCAGAATATGATTATTGTTTCTCTTAAATGATAAAACTCATCAAACACTCAGGAATGATGTAAAAAGTGTTTCGTCTCTCCAGCTCTCTCTCTGACTTTAATTGTTTTCATAATAAAAGTTATTGAGGGAAATATCAGATTATGAAAACACAAATCTTTCTAACAAATGAAGAAAGTTGTTTGTGGTCGTTTTGTTGTTCAGACTACAATGAACATTTATTTAAACCAGATGGTGAATCACAAACCTAATCAAATATAAATCTTGAGTTTATTCTGTGATCTGTCTTCACTCTGGTGTTAAACTCCAGTCAGTCAGTCCGATCGGCTGCAGCGTCCAATCACATGACTGATGAACAATGAGGGGGCGTGTTGGCCGTTAAAACACTTCCTGGAAGTCTGTTCTCGTGCGTCCTCGCTCATGGCTCCTCCGAGGTCCCTCCTCCATCCTCGATCCTTGCTCCTGAGAGCTAAATAAAAGGGCCAAATCCCAATGTCCCCCCTAAACCCTCAAACCCTGAACCCTCAAGGACTTACTGACGTCACCTGGTAAGTGGGTGAGTGTGAGAGACTGTGAGGGCTTGAGATGGTGTAAATAGGAATGGGACAGCACTTTGCTGCAACATATCACGTTACCATGAAAACGACAAAAAATATGATGTATAATTGTGTGTATTTATTTTATTCTTTGTACTCCCTGAGTTGAAAGTCTTCCAGGCTCTTTTCTCACAGGATATATATATATATATATCATATGAACCACAGGAGAGGTTCATATAATATATTTACTCGTTTTATCAAAACAGCTTCAATGACAAAATCAAATATTTGATGAATAAATAAATAAATATCTTCTGATTTCATGTTTATTTTTTGTTCCATCTTTAACCCTTAATGTTTCTGAGTAAATTTATTAAGACAGGCTGAACACACGTGAGCCCTCCTCTTTGTTTACCTTTTTTTTTACTTCTCCATGCGTCCACTGTTTACCCCGTGTTTAACGTCACATTGCAATGATTTGTGGGTAATTCCCTTAGGCTATGTCAGCATACCATGCTGACTTACGGAAAGGGTTCATAAAGGGCTCAAAATGTCTGCGAGAGAGCCCTCAAACACTTGACGATTTGACAGTGGGACAGCCCTAAACCCTCACGGACTTCGCGGGAGCGCGCCTCAAAGTCCGTGAGTCCGTAAGCGGGGACATTTGGATTTGGCCTAAGAGACTTGAGAAGTACCCTTCGTCTACGGCACCCTGAAGAAGGGGCAGCCCAACTACCACCGTATGTTGGAGTGCGCCAATGGGAAGGCGGAGTTCCTCGCCTCGGCCTGCACCACCGAGAAATACCCGCTGGTGATCGCCAGCCACTACAACATCCCCTTCCTCCTCAACGTCCCCGGCCAGGGCCACCGAGTCCAGGGAGAGATCTATAGAGTGAACGACAAGATGCTCGAATTCCTGGATGACTTCGAGGAGGTTCCCACCCTGTACCAGCGGGCTCGGGTCAGAATGGAGGTGAAGGAGTGGGTGGGCGAGACCGAGGGGGAGGAGAGGCCTGCGGCAGGCAGCTTCACCGAGGCGTTTCTGTACAGCACGACTACCTACCAGTCAGACTGGCCCACGCTGCCCCGCTACGAGAGCTACAACTCGTGTAGGGATCATGGGCTGCAGTACGTGGCCAGACAAGAACGGGACTGAGATGAGAGGACCCAGAGAAGAACATGTTACATTCACACTCACATATGTTGACTGATAGATCAGCTTTTTTTATTAATAGTAATAATAAATGTTAGTACTAGTCAATATGCAACTTTTTAATTGATTTGTCTCATTGTAAATTGTTTAAAAAGTTTAAACTCATGTTTGTTTTACCCTCCAGTTGCACATATTTGCAACGCTCAGCGGGCTAAAAGGCACTTTGATAATAAAAGTCATGCCACACCTAAAACAGGTCTGTGTTAACCGTTCTTTTTAACAACTCTTACCGTATCATCTAGCATTCATTTGGTGTTCATCACTGTTCCCGTGATGATTGGGCATCACTGAAGAACTGCAGCAGTTTCACCTCCACTGCTTTTCTTCTGTATTTGAGATTTCTCCTGAAATGTTGCTTGTGGTTTTCCTGTGAGGAGTCGTCCCATCTGCGGTTCTGTCCCTTCTGAAAGCTAGGGACCAAATTTCATATGAACGCAATCTTTTCTCATCTTTATTTAGAATAGTAAAAGAGTACAGAAGAGAAGGTATTTGGCAAACGGACCAGTGAAATCTCTGTTGGCGCTGGAAGCCGTTTTGAAGCTATTTGTCCTTTTAAACAAAGCAAAACCGACTGGAAACATGAAAAAGATGCATTTCACAGTGTATCAAAGTACTGTACAAAAAGTCACCTTACAAAAAGAAAAAGATGGATGTTTCCTAATTGTGACCAAACTGGCGTCACATTGAATTAATCGAATGATATTTAGAGATCGCCACGAGTGCGTTCACATGCACACAGTTTAAAATCCGGGTTTAGGTCTTATTCAAGCTTTTGTTTATACATGTTTTACTCTCATCACAAATGTGTCGTCACACAGGAATATTTACCAGGCAGACATAAAATGCAAAAAGAAAACTGTGCACAAACCCATGCTTCAGTGTCCCAAATACTTCTGGAGAGTCCCATGAAAATCATTCAGGTTTATCATGAAGATAAAAACCTCCTTTTTGTAAACATGATACGTGTTTGGGGATGAATATTTAATCTGTTTGTGAACAACACTTAATGGCACCAACACAAAAATGAAAGGAAAAGCAGAAGGACTGTGTGCTGCCAGTTTGGAGAAACAAATACATTTTGAATGACATCGTGGGCGACTGCCATCACAGACACTAGTGGTGCAGAAAGTGTAATAAGAGGGACGGTGTGGGAGGATGTGTGTGGGAGTGAATCAGCTCTTCAGGGGTAGTCAAAGTGATTCTGTGTCTATAGTGAGAGTCTGTTCTGGTGTTTGTGCGCTCTGAAGTCCAGGTCTCGACCCAGGCGAGTGTCTCTCTGTGCAGGTTCATCAGTAAAGGTCTTTCCTGGTGCTCGGCAGGGAGCGGCTGGCAGAGCAGGTGGCACTGCGGATCACCTCCATCCACCTGGAGACGAGACACATATATTTATTACTGAAGTGCATACAACAGGATATGGATATTTGAGTGCTAAAATACAGGTACAAATATTTTTGTATTATTTCAACAGGTGGGTAACCAATGTTTAGGTACAATGCTGTGCCATTAAGGTGCGAAAAACAAGCTTTTGTCCTATGTTACAAACATAAACCTTCTTTTCCTGACATAGCTAAATCAAAATGGAAAAAAAGAAAATTCTGTGTTCTGTTGATTTGAAATGGTGACTGTGAATGTATAATATAATAGCGACCTTTCAAAGGTGTACTCGCTCTCTGATCTGAAGTAGTAGACGTGGGATTTGAAGTGGAGTTTGAAGACGTAGTCTTTGTGGATGTTCTCGGACGGGACGGTGACGGAGTAGCCCAGCAGAGGAAGGCTGGCCAGAGGGTAGTCATCCTGTGAAGAGACGAGCCAGAAGTCATCTTTATGCATCAACATGTTACGACCTGACCACTTTTTCATTTTCACTGTATCTATATGCATCTAACCTGGTGTGACTTGTAGAAGAAGAGGCTGAAGTTGGTGAAGACCACCCAGAGTTTCTGCCAGCCGTTACTGTTCTTAAACTTCCTCAGCAGGTTCCCTGACAGCTGGTTCTGGAAGAGAAAGTGAATCAACAAAAGACACGCAAGGCCAAATAAAGTGACACCGATTCCATAATAGTGTTAGAAACGGGGAGGGGGGGGAGAGACAGGATTTGTTCTGTTTGTCCAGTAAAAAAATTACTTCTACTGTGATAGTAGACACCATCTGATAACTTGTACTGTGATAGTAGAAGTTATCGGATGTAATAATCGAATTACTTCTACTGTGATAGTAGAAGTAAGATGTTGCCTACTATCACAGTAGAAGTAATTAGATTATTAGAACATCTGATAACTTGTACTGTGATAGTAGAAGTTATCAGATGTTCCAATAATCTAATAACTGAATGTAGAGGAACAAATGAACGGAGCTGCTGCCTCTGCCCCATTAGCTCATGTTATAAAACTGTTCATTTAGAAAGCAGCGAGAACACCTTTTATTATGTTCACTATGTTTCTGGGAATTCCTAATCTGCAATTTGGGCTAAATTATTATTATTTTTTTGACACATTAAGCTTGAAATCAGGATAGAGCTGAGAATTAGGGTGAGAGTGTTGCAAATCTTCCAAGTCAAGGGGAGGATTCAAACAAAACTATAATAACCATAACATAAGCACAGCAATCATTTGTGTCAAGTCTCTAATAAGTTACGTACGGCTGATTTGAAACTGTTGCTGTTCATTTACAATCCATCTATTAACATGTGGGCACGGCAACGAGCAGCAGGTTTGAATCCCTATCAGTGTGTGTAAATAGTGAACACTTTGGGTCTGCGAGTGTGTGTGTGTGTGTGTGTGTCATTGTTTTTGTCCCTTTCCAGGAACAAATTTCACCGGTCAGTTGGTCAGCACAAAGGCCACATGCTGCGCTTCATAACAACCACTGTTCCTCTCTCCATTCATGTGTTTTCTTCTCCTCCTCAGTCTGTGTAATCACTATGGAAACAAATAATACATAAAGGAAGTGGGAGATTTGTACTCTTCTTGCATTAGACTTTCTTTACAAATAGTTAAAACGCTTATTTTTTTCAAGTTTTGTTTCCTTTTCTTTCCTTATCTCCAGGTTTTCCATGACTGTGGAGTCTCTGTCTCTCTCCCGTCATAAACGTGACTCCGGGCAACTGTACGGTAGAGATGCCGTACGGATACCAACCCCGCATGAGGGGGCTTTACATCGCCACCGAGCTCGTCATCGCAGTGCTGGCCATCATCTGCAACTTCCTGGTCTGTCTGGCTGTCAGCCGCAACAAAAAACTCTGCACTGTCACCAATTACTTCCTGGTGAGGAAACCTGTTTCGACCCCATCTAAAATGTGACATACGAACCTGTGGTTTGAGGAAAACTACGAGCAGATATCTAAAGGACCAAAAGTGTGTTTTACTCTGTGAAGGTATCATTGTCAGTGGCGGATATCCTGGTGGGCTTGGTGGCCATTCCCTGCGCAGTGCTGACAGACCTGGGTCGACCTCACCATGACCTGCCCCTCTGCCTGGTGCTGCTCAGCATCCTGATGGTGCTCACACAGGTAGGAGCATCTAACCTGGTGGCTTTGGGGATCGATTGCCGGTTGGAATCCTGCAGGGCAAGAGCGCCACCTATAATGTCCCTTAATACAGAATTGATCAAACCTTCGACCTACGAAGGTTTCTTTTATTTTGTGTTTATGCCAAGGAACTAATATATTTTCCCATCATGCTTAACACTCTGTAGTGCAGGGGTCTTCAACGTTTTTCAGGCCAAGGACCCCCAAACTGTTAGAGAGATGGAGCAGGGACCCCCGACTATATATATTGTATAAAATTGTGTTTTATATTAAACTGGGCCTGGTGCCATGTATAAACATACTTCTTTATTGTGCATTCAATACTAAGCTATTCAAATAATACACAGGTTCATATATTCATGTTTTTATTTTAAACATGTGCAAGGTACAGTGAGTAGGGAGGCCGTGCCACTGCCTTTTATAAACATACCTTGTCAGCTGATACCAATGCCAATATCAATATTTTCTGTCAATTGCATGATAATCATGCATACAAGATATTCACATTGATGTTTTCATTTTAAACATAAATGTGGAAAACAAAATGAGTGATGGCCTATTAGTGCCACTGCCAAAAAATAAAAAATTGTCCAATCATCCAAATATTTCGCGGACACCCTAGGGGGTCACGGACCCCCTGTTGAAGACCTCTGCTCTACTCCCCCCGCCCCCCATACTTGGTCTGACCCAATGACATCACGGATGACATCATCCAGTGTATAAATAGAGGAAATGGTTGGGTGCCTCCCCCTTTAGCCTCTGGAACACATGGTACTTAATGCACAGGACCCACATCATATGTCGGACCTTCGATGTAACATAAATTATATCAGAATTAAGTTAACATCCTTTATGTTGAGTGCAAATGACCAAGCTAACTCCATCTAACTAAACTCAGCTTGTTGATTTGATTGCTAAGAAATTCAATCATGTGGCTACGAAAATCAAATGACTCGACACGGTAACGTGGTTCGAAAGAAAGATAACAATATCAAATATGATCCTCTCAGCAGCTAAAGGAGAGTACGGTCCGCTAGCTAAAGTTAGCTGAAAAGTGGTTGCATGCATGCTAGCAGCATGCGGTGAACACCAAGTAATGTATCGGCAAAAAAAAAAGGAAAATTCAACACAAAATGGCAAAACTAGGTAAAGCAAACTTTGATTACATGTGAATTAAGTAAACCTTAAATAAATTACCTTGTTAAGTAAACCTATCTTGAATATAATCATGGGTCCATGATATTTAATGCCTATTTTTCTAATTTCTTTATCATGGGTTATGAACGTTAAAAAATACTGTAGTATATGCAAGATTGGACAGTAGCTTGCTGTTGATCATTTTTTTCTCCCAAAGGCATCAACATTTGGTATATTCAACTGTATTCAACTGTTTATATGAAGAACAGTACATTACTGTCTAGAATTTTTTAGCGATTTGTGATGGTGTGTTTTAAAAATTACAGGCGTATTATTGACAAGGAGCCGATGGTGTCTGGTCCCAAATGTCAACCGTAAAATGGCCTCACTCTATCGCCATGACAAATCACTCATGAGTAGATATCCTCATATCCAACGGTACAAAACAACACGACTGTTATTCCACAGTGAAAATCTGCAATTACAAATTACATTTGATCGAGGAAGATTGTTCACTCTATGTGAGGGTTGGGTGATAATACCAAACTGAATAATAGCACCTAATATACTACATCCAAAGACTATATAGATTTTCACGTCTTGAACTTAAAATGCCCTTAAATTAGGATTAAACAGCTTGTCAGCTACAAGCAGAAGCATGTGACCTTTAGGCTGCACACATACTGTCAAACTGTGCTCATTTGATATCATCTGAATCCAAACTTCGCGGAAAATCCATCTGGATGTTAGTGGGTACAAACCAGTTCAATCCATCACGGTTCCTCAAACATGTCTGTGTGTGCCAGTTGAAATGGTGAGTTGTTCCGTCAGCCTATAATGCATAAATGGCTTCATACATAATTCAATTCACAGAAAACACAATTTGCGTAATGTGTTTTTTTGTCATTTTTAGTGGTCCTGTTATCACTGAAGCAAATGTGAATAATTACAGAACGTGGCCGACTGCACTTGTAGGCTGTAGCCTTGTGCTGTCGGTGCGTTCCTCTAGTGAGGGTGCGGGCAGTGAGACTGGTGCCTGGTGGCCCGACGACCATTTTCTAATTCACAATAAAAATAAATTGATTCACAATGAGATTTTTTGTACTATTAATGTAAATAAGGTGCCAGACTGCAAACAGAAAAAATTTAAATCATCTAATAGAGGCTGTTAATCAAAAAACTGTTTGTTTACTGTCATTTTGCAAAAGTGGCCCCCGAGCAAAGCAAGTTGAGGATCCTCTGGTGTTCGGCTAATAAAGCAACCCAGTCGCCCGAAAAGCATTTTGGCATTGTACCTTTCTGCAAAGCACTGGATGAGATGAATGTTGACATTTCTCAACCCCAACTATTTTTAAATAAATGTTTCTTATCACGCTTGCAGAAACGCACAATGACATTTGGTTATCATTGTGAAACAATTTGTTGGGTTTAGGAAACAAAACTTGTTTATGGTTGGAAAAAAAGATCATGGTTTGTGTTTAAATATTAGCATAACATCGTAACTAGACTAAATAAAATACTCATTTTTATAGCATGTAACCTTTTTAAAAAACGTTTGCGCGATATGATTTGTCACTTGCTCTGCATGAATGCAAACTGTCCACATTCCAACAAAAAAAAGTATTCAATATATTTATTTCCTTCTCTTTAGGAAATCCTGTAGCTTACATGGTTTTGACACATGACTCATGAATTATCACCGATTAGAATCTTTTATATAGTATTTATTTTTACAAGTAAGACATGACTCATAATAAATACTAATAAAAATGTTTTACATTTTGTACCACGAAAGAGTGTGTTAAATGAGGTGGTGGTTTAGACCACAACTTTAAGCCTACGTTACAATACAGTACAATGCATTCATGAAATGTAGAAGGAAGAAGAGAGGGTCCTAAAAGTAAGCTTTCTTGTCTTAACAGTTCATCTCAACCAACTTTTCCATCATGTGACGCCATTTTCCTGGAGGCGGAACCACGGACAGATAAATCCCTCGCAGGCGCTGAGTCGGACACTTTGACGTGAAGCACAGACGAAGTCGGAAGCATAATGTGGCTGCAGTCCGTGCTGCTGCCTCTCCTCAGGCTGTACCTCTGCGGAATGAAAGTTCTCTTCTATCAGATGTTCAACAGATCTTTCACGCTACCAGGTAAAAATCAATGTATATGTTATTTAGTAAATGATATTCTTTGAAGTTATAATCTCCCGGCATGCACATTATGTGCCGTTTCCATGCGGATCTCCGTTAGGAATGGGACTGTTTACATTTATACGATCGGTATGATATCGCGTTAGTTCGTCATAATCTTCCAACAAAATAAATACTGATGAATCAAATCTAAAGAACGCGACTGTAGTGAAGAGAGATGCTGCCGGAGGGACCGTGGGATTGTGTAAAGTGTGGATGTTTCTCACCTTCACATTTTTAAAAAGTCTTAAAACAATAGTCAGGTATGAACATCGTGTTAACTAGTCGGATATCATATAGCCAATGCATGACTGGAAACTAAGTCTGTCTGATATTGTGTTGAGTTCCAGCAGTCATCATGTCAGCTTTGAAGGCACTCACTGGGCTTTGTTGGATGACTTGATTGAAATCCTTCAGCCTTTTAAAGTTGTGGCGAACATGATCACTTCTTGTAGGTACCCAACCATCAGCATGGTTCCGCCCGTGCTTCATATGCTGCTGAACACCACCCTCAAGGTCAAGGACGGGGACCTCAAATAGATCAGCACGACCAAAGAGATCATCTCAAAGGTCCTATCCAGCACCTACTCACAGGATACACCGCCGTCGCAAGACACGGCAACGTGCTATCTATCGGCCATGAGCTATGAGACATTAGACTAACGTTTCTACCACACAGCAGTGTCAGATCAAACAGCTCACAGTTATAGGTCGGAGGATCGGAAGACCTGGGTACATGGGTTCAATCCTTGTGAGTTGCAGTGACATTTTAATGTGCAAAGAGCTCTGCCAAACAGTAGACTATCCTTTCTGATCAAATAGCTCAGAGTGACAGAAGACCTGAGGTGCGTGTGTTTTTGTTTGATTATTATAAGGTGCAGTGCTTGTTGACGTCCAACATTCAAAATGAATAAGTCAAATCCACAAATACCACATCTCTGTTTATGCATTGGTGGCACGATAGATTTGTTCCCGACACAAAGAAGTGCCTGTTTCATAAACAATAGGCTTGTTTTGGACATACGATGGCTTTTGTATGACTTACTATACTATGACCTTTTTCGACATGTCTGTCTTCTTGCACAACATGACAAATCCTGTCCTTTTCCTCTGCCAATTATCACAAATGTGAACCAATAATGACGTCACACATTATATTCAGGTCATTTTATTTGCAAATGCAGGTTTGTTCGGCTTGTTAACACAGCGTTTAAATACACGTAAAGGAGGCATAGACATTATAAAGCAGCAGTCTTGTTGCCTATTTTAACAAAGTTCCGAGCTGCGTAAAGGGATCATATGTACATAATAGAAACATTGCGACAGGACATAGGTGATTAATACAGGCGTGTATAACCACATTGTTGGCAACAAATGGAAAACCGGGATCATATTTACAAATTTAGCTACTGCTAATGCTGAGAAGCGTTTGAAATGTGTGTAGTGTAAAAAGACTCATAACAATGTACGTCGTTTATGACCAAATATTTAGAGAACAAAGACTCGACACAGAAAAATCTAATCGGCGTTGGCAAAAAGCAATTCAGTGGAGACGACACAAAAAAGCACAGGCGTTAAGTAAGTTCTTACAATTTTCCATTAAAACCCTTAATAGTGAATAACTACATGGCTTTGACAAAATTTGGAGCATATCAGTAACATGGAGTGATGGTTCTAAACCGTTATACAAGCTGTTCTTTTGGTGTAAAAAGCAAAGTCACAGTGATTACATTTACATTACAGGCCTTGTAAAAAAACAATGTTCTTATTATGATCAAGGACAATACAGGAACAGAGTGACCGTGATGCAGCAGAAAGCATCTGCGTTTAACTAATCTCAGGTTTGTTTAATAATAGAAGTAATCCTGACACTGCGTAGCCATTTAATCTATAAGTTCCATTGATTCATTTTGAATGAGATTCTGCTTGTTCATGATAAAAGAAGGCAACTCCAGGTAGCTTAAATTGGCATATTTTAACTTTGACCTAACTTAGCTCCATTATGCATTCGATACCAAGACAATCAGTTTGGACTTTCATAAATGTATTGTTGATCATGTAAATCTGATGAACACATTCCCTTAATGGCAATAAGCTCTCGGTAAAGTTTAAAATGTAACTGTTCTACCAAAAAGCAGTCATGCATTTAAAGGTGCAGAGTATAAAACAGAAGTTTAGAGATTTGACCTGCTGCATGAATGTGCTCCAGTAACGATCAGACATAAGATTCTTCAGCAAACAGAAGCTGGTCAAAGTCTGCTTCTGCTGTGGGGTCACTGCATCTCTTCAGCCACTCCCTGCGACTCTCCACCAGTGCGAGCGTCACCTGTTGGCTGCTCTGGGGGTTAGCGCGCGGGTGAGAGGAGAAGTAGTCCCTCACTGCATTGGTGGCATTGGGAGAAAGGCAGGAACCTACCTCAGAGACCTCCAGTCCTGGGTCGCTGGGCAGCCTCGCCCGTGTGAAGGCGGAGGCTCGGTCCACAACCTGCCTCCCAGGTTCTGACCCCCGGCGCTTGTAGAGCTTGGCGTCGCATCCCTCCTCCACGGAGTGAGACTTGTGTTGCTTGAACAGGGACAGAGACGGTCCACTCTGCTTAAAGAATAAAGATGGCGACGGTTGCTTCCGCTCATTCACTTCCCTTTCAGCCGCGTGGGTGTTGGTGGTGTTGAGCTGCACAAAGGTCAACGGGTAGTCTGATGAAGGGAGCCAGGGGGACTTGGGAAATTGTAGACTCCCTGTAGAGCGGTGGTGGGAAGGGGGGCTGGATGAGTCGTGTTTAAGATGTTGGAGCTTGTGGGGCTCCTGGCCAGACCTCCCCTTCACATGGCGTCCTGCATCTTTTGAGGCTCTGCAGGATGTTTTGGCCTTGACTTGGCTGCTGGACATTAGTTTTGCTTTTCCTTTCTCTGGGACATGTTTCCCAAATGTACGCGACTTATCGGTGGATCCTCCCTGTTTGTAGAAACAGATATTATTAAGGTCGTTGGGAAAAATTGCCATATGGCAAACATCAGATAAATAAACTGGCAACTACAATAGCAACAGAATTAAATAAAAATTCAATGAGATCTATTTAAAGAGAATTTCCACATGCAAAGGTCCAGAACATCTCAATCATGCCCAACTTGCACTACGATTTAGTCTGTTAATGTCAAATCAATTCGAGAAAGTTCAATTTACCTAAATGTTCTCTCGTATCAAGTATAATAAAGGCTGCATTAAAGAACCCCTGGTAAAGCATGTTGAAAATAGATCCAAAAAGTCAGAGCGTAGTATTTTGAAAAAAAACTCACCTCAGTCTTCTCCTCCGCTTCCTTCTCCGAGGTGTCTTGTTGGGTTAGTGACAGCCTCCGGCCTTTCTTCAGCCAAGAGTTTGGGTGGAGGCCCCTGCAGCCTTTTAAGGTCCCCCAGTTGAGTGCTTCTTTTGGAGGGGAGCCTTTTTTAAAAGTCCCCATGTCTAGATGTCCACCAGCAGAACTTATCGTGAAGGGTTTACAGGGTACAGAGGAAGGGGGGGAACTGGAGGGCAGCTGTGTTTTGGTTGGGTAAAGCCCACGTCTGGACTCCCAGGTGACGTCACTGCTTGGGGAGCGCAGGGAGTCGAGAGAGTCCAGGGAGGAGCGGGTCTGTGCAGGGGAGGTCGGGGCGGAGGACAGGCTGGGGGAGCTCACTTCCAGAGCGGCGGGCTCACCTCTGGAGTGTGTGAGTGCGTGGCTGCTAGGTTTGTTAGAGAGACCATCAGTACCCCCTGAAACACCCGGCCGAAACTTGTATGCTACAGCTGGAGCTGAGCGTCGCCGCTGTTTGTGCCGACCATCCAGGGACAGCAGTTCCAGGGTGGAGGACGTGTCCACAGTTGGCTCATCCTGGCTAGGTCTTCTACCGCTGGTTCTCCCCAGCGGGTGTAACTTCAGATCCTGCGGGCTGTCGGTTTGGGTCTGGTTATCTGGGTCCGTGTCTTGGTCACAGTCGCTGAATGTGAGGATGGAGTCCAGGCTGCCTTGTTGTGTTTTGGGTCTCATGTGTCTTCTGCTGCAGAAGCCCTGGGAGCCGCCGCTGCTGCAGTCCAACTCGTTCTCCAGACTGTCGTAGGATGAGTCCGTCAGAGGGTACAGCCAGGAGTCTGAGACGTGAATGAGACAGATGTAGGAAGCAAACTACATTTATATTATTTTAATAAACAATCAAATTAAAATAACATCCTCCGACTTCTAGTCCTTGTCACTTTGTTTGTTTTTATCTGCCGAACACGTCAAAATGCCTCTTTTCTCTTCCTGTAAAAATAATGTTTGATGACTCATCCTGAACTCTATATATAATAAATATATCCATTCAAATGGGATTTGGGCTAAAATAAAAGTAAAACTGCTCATGGAGCAGACCACGCTGCGTCTCTAAATGTATGCAGGAGATGGAACGGTTACAGACATGAACAAAACCATTCGTCATATATTTGTACCTGATCCCGTCTCGTCGGTGTTGAGTCTCTGTGGCGGCCCACCAAACAGGGAGGACGGATCCTCGCCCACAATCTGCTGACAGTGTTCAATCATAAACTTCACCAGCTCACAAACCTGAGGAAGACAACGGTTGATATTAAACTACTGTAACAGCTGAGAGTGAACTGAGTTAGCATTTCTCAATGTCTAACCGACTGTAGTGTTCCACACTTTCCAAGGCTGCGTAGGAGCTATGTCCTGCTTTCTGAAACAAAGTGCTTTTGCAGTGACGTTTTCGTCCACACAACAAAAAGTCAAAGTGTTCTAAACTTTGACGCTGATCTCTTTCTATAAAGCTGATCTGAGACATTCCTGAGAGGAGCTTGATGTGCTTTTAGAGGTGTTACAATGAGCTCGTTAGCGCGGGGATTAACCAAGATCTTGTTTTAAAAAATAACATTCAGTTGACAGCTTGTGTGAACGATACCGATGACATACATTCACAAACCAGAGTATTGGAAGTGTTCCTGATCCCAGGCCAGCAGTGGTTCATAAGCTAAAGGTGTCCATCTCGTTACCTATTATATCTTTGGTTTTTATGGCATGCAGACAAAACTAATAAACTTCTCTTCGTCACTGAGTGGTGGCATGGCTTAGACTTACTAAATTGTGTTGCAACATTAGAACAACTCTAAATGGCATTGGTAGCCAAAGTTACAGATCTGGGTCAAATTCCACCATGCATTCGCTGTTAGTGATATTTCCTTCTTACCTTCTTGGTTCCTTCTCCCTCCACCTCAGGGCTACAAGGGGCTCCAGGAGGCCAAAGCATGCTGGGAGCGATGCACACCGACAAATTGAAAGTCGTCATCTGGTTCTCGTGGGCGTTGCCCTGGATGCCGTGCAGCATGGCCAACAGGTAGCGCAGCAACACGGCATTTTCTTTGGGCAGGCGGTAAATCATCCTGCAGAGATACACAACCAGGGAATACAATGATGTAACAGTCTGTAGGTGAAGATCAGCCACATGTTCAAGCATCTGGAAAAACATGCTGTGTCCAATAATTTAACGGAAGGATAAATAAAACCATATAGAGTGTGAGCATGTTACCTCTTTATGTCCTGCACTTGTTCTTCCTCCTCCTCCTCCTCTTCCTCCAGCACATCCATCCATTCTTCATGCAGCTCACAACAGAACAAGCTGCTTGGGATGCTGCGCAAGAAATCCTGAAAACATGCGCACATCACATTAAATTCATTGTTTGTATTTCCAGGAGAGTTGGTGTAAAACCTTTATCACTTGGTATAAAAGAGATTTGATTGAGACAATATCAATACAACCATTAATATAAAAGATCTCCGGTGCTGTCGTGTAAATATGCGACATGCACTCGTGCTCAGAGGCTCTTTGTTATCCCTCCAGATAATAAGAGATTATAATCCAGGCTGCTGTGAACAGCTTGTCCTGGTAACATAGCCGGGGAAGCGGATTCGTTTTGTGCTTACTGATTTGAGTCAATAAGGTGACGAACACATGCACGCCCTCAAAAACTGTGCCACTACGTTGCTAGATGTTTCTAAAACCCCCTGGTCTCATTAAAGATGAATATGAAGATGAAGGGGCAAAGTGCTTTTTTGAATAATCCACCTAAAACATACACGCTCATACTGTCTCACCTTAAAGACTCCGGCAATGAGGAAGACGTGGTCTCTTGTCAGAGGGAGTTGAAACTCTCCGGCGTCCAGAGAGTCCCGCAGCTCCCTGACGGCCCGAGCGCCCGCCGGCCGTCGGAAGATTCCCCGCGTCCACGAGCCCTCGTGGTAGAGGAACGCCATCATGTCCTGGTGAGAGCGGGAGAGAGGAGGGTGTATTTCTTGCTTTTTCTTTACAGAACTGAGTGAGACTCACCATCACTGGCTTTGGCAGAGCGTCCTCTACGCAGACAGAGCTGAGCGGCAGGCCGAACAGGCAGCCGCGTGGCGCGCCGGCGAGGGACAGCTCATTCAGGTGAGGGGAGGAGCCTCTCCAGAAGGCCCAGGTGATGAGGGAACGCCTCCTTCTAAATGGCTTCTGAGACCACTCTAACAACCAAAAGATGACACGATATCCCAGAATGCATCAGCAAAAACACTCAATCTGCTATTTTTATCACTTTCTTTTCAATGAATGAATAGTGACATCACCTGCAGGTATGTGCAGCGTTTCAATGGGTCGCGGCTTCATGATGAACTGGCACTGCTTGTACACCTGCATCTGCTCCACCTGCATGGCCCTCTGTCCGTCGGCATCCCTTCCGCCGCCTCCCGGAGACATCGTGTGTCTCACATGACTCATCTGGATGCTGAAGGGAAACTCATGACCTGAGACAGGAAGGAGAAGACGGCAGCATCACTCCCTGGAGGCCTTTGATAGAGTATCAAACATCAACAGCACCATAACGTGGTATTATTAGTCAGCGCACACGCTGTGACCCCCTCGCTGCCACCCTGAAGGAGGCCGATTACACAGCAAACACTCTTCTCTGGGAATGACTGCTTACGAGTGTGTTTAAAAAAACCGCCTTGACACTTAGAGCAGCGCCCCCCTTTCAGAAGCAGAAAGAAAAGGCCACGCAGCAATTTAAAGACAGGATCAGATATTTTGTCGATCTGGTCTAGACCTCACTCACTGACCAATCAGAGGGTAGGGGGCGTTGTCCCTCTTGGAGATGACCCACAACTGGAAGTCTTTCACGTTTCCCTGAGCGAAACAGAGACACAGACGGTCAGAAAAACAAGCCGTGCAACGAGACGGCCTCAGAGAAAGAAAACAACCACACGGACTGTCCCTCTGAGGAGAAATGAATTTTTAGGAGACGCAAATGTGACAAAGAATGTTTTTTCTCTCAGCTTTTACATGCTGTGTGGTAATATCACATGTAACAATAGGCTGCAGGGCTTCTGTGAAAACTTCCCCCTCTGTTGTTCTGTGTTTGGGAGTTGAAAATAAATCGGATAACTTTTTGGACGATAGTCTTTTTTTAAACTTCGACACAAAATCTGGATACAGATCTCTTAGAGATTAGTTTTCATGGTGACCAAGATGCTTACTGTTGGACAAATGTGACGCTACCTCAAACACAGCTTAGCATTTCTATACTGACAATACCTACAAATATAGAGATACAATTAGGTTGGTAGAATGTGTTTTTAATCTCATTCACAAAAGACTGTTTACTTTTATGTAATAAGCAAAAACGCTTTTCTTTTTTTCTTATTTGGTGTCACGTGCATCTTCGCTCATTCAGCAAAAATATTTGACCTAAACAGCTGATCAGTTGTGTTTAGAATCAGTCTCAGTATAAAAACACCTACAGCCTTTCACAAACAAATGATATGTTTCATTTGACGCCTTTATGGTAGTTCTTGTGTCCACATTCTCACCACTAACACACCGACTAAGCATATATCACACTTAATGAAAGCAGGAGCAGATTCACTCACTATGATGCTGAACTGCTGCAGGGCCAGTCGGATCACCTCATTGGTCGAATCCGAGTTGCTGACCGGGAGCATCTTGGTCTAATAGGGGGAGAAGGACATATGTGGTGCAAAGTCAACAGCACAACAGAGACTCATTTAATCACTGGAGGTGGTCAACAAAGTTGAATATATATAGAATCTTCATAACGTCAAGATCACAGCAAGTAAAAGTAGATCAAACATCAAAGTCAACTTACAACAGCAAAGGTATTGATTCCCTTCCCGTACACTCTCAGAGGAATGGTTTTAGGTTCCTCCCTCTCTTTCTCTTCTCTTATGCGACTGCAGAGAGAGGAAACATGACGCGTCACTTTTCTCGGCACATTAAGTGGACACGCTTTATATTGATGCATGATGGCGGACTTTACCTTTTGAGGAGGGGGAGCCATCTGTCCTTCAGTTCTGCCGAGCTGAGCGGGAGCACGGAGGAGATGTTATTGAAACGGATTTGAATTTCAGGTTAAGCTCACCCTGCCTGTTTTCTGTTCATTTGGCATTCGAGGTCAAGTTTACAGCATCAGCGATATATTTACAGCTGGAACGTAAACACGTGTACGTTCCAGCTGTTTACGTGAGGCAGCAAGAACGTAAACCTGAACAAAGTTTGGAGAAAGCTAATGTTTGAGGTCAACCGTGTCACTTGTAATCCCATTAAAACATCTCATTACACTCAGTCCAGTCAGACCTTCTGAGCATCGTGGTGTTAAAAGACATGACACATCAGAGATGACGACATTGGACGAATTCATAGTCTTAACATGTGTGTGTTACCTGAACGTAGCCGCACAGTTACAGGTGGGCCAGCCCATAACGAAGCTCCTCTCTGGGTGCGTGCTCCCCTCACACACCTCGTCCATGCAGTCCGCCGTCCACATCTCACACACACACACCTGGGTCTTCAGCTTGAAGTGATTGGCCGACCTGTGTAACGCAGAGAGACTGACGCCACACTTGGACCCAGGTATTGACTAAAGGGCACGAGGAGCAGCCAAAATGTTCCTCACACAAGGATAACGACACACACACACACTTGTGCTTACTTGGCTTTGGCGATCACCAGCATGTCATTGAACAGGAAGAGGTGTCTGTCCTGGGTCTGCATCCCGGTCTTCAACTGAGCGTGTCCGTGGAGAAGGAACGACCTATCGGAGCCGCTGAGGTAGGACTGGACCAATGAGCAGGTCTCTGGGCACACAGGAACCAGGAAGCTCTCTCTGGGATACAAACACATGGGGCCAAAGTCACTGGTTATTCTTATTTTACATGTTCAAATATGCTGTTTTTGAAATATTCAGCTGATCAGAAATACCCTCAATACTTCAAAAACTATTTGGGTTTCCTGGACAATAAAACAAGCTACTTCATATGTACTTATGTGAATCATCAAAGCTTGTTTTGGGATCGATAGAATATTAAATTTACATCTCAGAGCACATTTCCCATAAACCCCTTTGCTTCATGTTACAAAGAGGATAATTGTATTTCTGTTAATAATAGTAACTGTACCAAAGTCTACTCTAACATGTGGCGTTCTTTCATCATGTTAAAATACTACAGGTTGCTCCTTCAAAAGTCCTCTCAGTGCAAAGAGAATATTCTCTATAGTATGTAAAGATTCGTGACGCTATCGATATGTACAAATACATCAAAAACATGTAAATACACTTTGGCGCTCCCACTTCGGTTGTCTCAAAGTACTTCTTACAGTAGAGTAGCTGACTAATGCTAACTAACGTTCTCTCTTATAAGGACATGTTTTGATCAACATTATCTGAAGGCATGTTTGGTGGTGACTCAGTCAGCCCTCGTCTCTTGTGATGGTGCCTCTTATTAGATTATTCACTTCAGACCTCTGTCTCATTTCCCTCATCACAAAGTACAAAATAGCTTCCAAATACTGATGTTTTTGTACATTGAGTTTGTGTGATCCACTTTGACCTTTGTCTGGGATTCAATAAGAGATCAAAGGACTCCTGCACTCTTCGTTATGTCATTCTAAGTCACGAGTGCAGTATGGGGTCAGGGAATCTGAGGCAACATTTGGATAGGGATCTTTCTAAATTGTTAATAAAGGGCATAACAGCAAAAGGGTTGTGCTGTTGAACATAGTCCAGCATTGTGGTATAAAACAGGACGTAAATGCAATTATGGAGATGAATGGAATTATTGCTTTATTATGGGAATTTCAATTGTAATTTCCTAGTTCAGGACCAGGTCACCTTTCCCCCCCACAAATGTCTTTACTGGTTTTTGCACAGAAATGAATACTATTCACAATTGGCAGTAGTGTTAATAGGGTTCTGTGACATTTTCAGAAACTCGCTTATTCGATTTCTCAGAATGATAAGCTCAATGTCAATTTTATTCTTGGGGGGGTCCTGAATTAGTAAACAACTTTTTTTGAATTAAGATAAAAAAGGAAAGATCTAAAATTACAAAATTGTAACCATAATGCAAGAAAACATTCTCGAACAATAACATCTGCACTCTAACACCTGCCACAGTTACCTAGTCCACCTCTGTAGGCGCTTTTTAATGAGGTTATTTCCTCGTCCCTTTCAGTCTGTACGCTCAAAGACGGAGCTATTAATAGACGCCTGATCCTCTGATAAGTCTGGTTACTGGAGGATTATCTGTGCCAGTGGATTCAACACCTCACTCTGGGTTGTGCCTGGGACAAGCGAGCGTGTGCGGGCGTGCACGTGTGTGAGAGTGTGGCTTAAGGGTTGTGTGTGTGAGAACCGGTTGGCTCTGAGGACATCATAACTGCCCTACTCGCCCTGTTGAAAGCTGCTGGTATTTGTGGTGACTGTGAATAGTATCTATCTATGTGACAGTACCTGGAGAGGGTCTTCGACCTGATGAGGGCCTTGGTGATGACCAGTGACGGGGCGGACTGCCGCCGATAACTCTGAGACTTCGTCCGCTGCAAGAGACAAAAATAAATAATTCAAAGTGAATTCAAAGGAACCATGTGCAGGATTGCAGGTGACCTATTGGTAAAATGGAATATAATATTCATAACTACATTTTTATTAGTGTAGAATTCGATGCGATCTAGAACCTCACCACTAGATGCCACTACATCCTACACACTGCTCCTTTAACGTCAGATCTGAGCTTCAAACCTGTGTTGTTCACGATAACGTCTTTCCTATGAGTCTCATGGACTCCACTCACACTAAACAGCTGTGAGGTCATCTTCATGAAACCCTTTACTTCTATCTGTTAAGACAAAGACACACTGCCCTGCATAAGTAAAGAAAAGGCTCAAATCCCACAAAGAGAGGTGGACAGAATCTCCCCCGTGCTCATGCCATGTTTACACTCTCCTCGTTCCCGATGTCCAGCACATCCATCACACCATTGGGACTGACCGTGGCCTCCGCAAGGACAGGAGCGGCCGATTGACGCAGGAGAATTTAAACGCGGAGGAATGTCGGAGCGTGAAGATTAGCCAGGGGACAACATTGTACAGTCTGTGTTGCCTTCAGTGCTCAGCGGCCTCTATCTGTCTCTGCCATGACACTCCTGACCTCTCTCACACCTCGCTCACTATCTTTTTGCATGTTTGGGGGTGTGACAGTAAACAAATATTCATAGCTACAAAGGAAAGTCTTTAAAAGTGGTGTTCATTTGTAAAGATTTTATAGATATATATATATCATTAGAGCATGCTAACATGCTGATGTTTACAATCACATTCGGGTTATGATCGTTAGCATGCTAACATTTGTTAATAATCACTAAATATAAAAAGGGAGGCTCTCAATGGACTGGAATGGCCTGCAAGGCGAGGGTCACATGACTGACGGAGGCAACTGAAGGCGTCAGTAGGCTAGTTTTTGGTAGCCGTGCTAACTTGTGTATTTGCATTTGGAAGGACAAACCAACAGCCAGTGTGGTCGGTCTACAGCCGAGGCCGATGGGTACCTCGATAATTTTGTGCTAAATAAAACTAAAAGTCACAGACGTTACTATAATTCATCCTCGGGGGATGAGATTGTGATATTTCAGTCTGGACCAACTGAACAACGTCACCAATTTGTCTGCAGGCCTTCATCAACTTTCAGTTCAATAAAAAGATCAAAAGCTCCTCAGTGAGCAAAGATCAATCCCACCTCCACGCATTTCTGACATTTCACAGTGTAATATCATTGATTTAGGCGGTCGCACAGCAGGGAAACATTCCTTACACTCCAGCCACAACATGACAATGTAACCTTTCACATAAGCTCACATGTAGACACAAGTCTTATATTGGGACACAAACCTACTGACCAACAGCTGGATTACAACACAAAGCAGTTTTATTCATTCACAGAAGACTATCTCACTGCCAGCAGGTGCAACTGGTCTGAACGTACTGGGATTCAACTAATGGAAGCTGATACTGCAACTACCAGCTTTAACGTTTAAACTCAGATATTGACGATATCTAAAAGAAGAGGCGAACACAGACCATGTTGAAAAGAACACTGAAGTAAAGAATAATAGGTGCTCTTCCCCTGAGCTTTCCAGGCTGTTTCATTAACCGTTCAGGGATTTGGGTTCATCACAGATGGAACTGCACATCTGTATTTAATTATACTGTCAAGAGCAGTGATAGTACCAGCAGGGATCACTGGCGCGATACTGTATTTCTGTATCTGTTTGAATCATTACCAATCATTAATGAAAACAAGGACGCAGCACAGGGTACCAGGACTCCTTAAAGTCAGTTACTGTTAAGTGAACGAATCAATGAAGGAGCATTGCACTGAAACAGGGGTAATGTTAAGATTTACATAATATTTGGCAAAATACATTTGAAATGCTATGTTTTAACTGTACATTTACAGTGATATAACGAAGTAGCAAATCGTCACTTTTGAGAGGCGCAACAAGCAAATGTTTAACATTTTTGCTTGAAAATTAACTAACTTTTAATCGATTGTCAAGTTATATTTCTGAATTGTATAAACTCCTTTACAGTACAGAAACATTCATAACCGACCAACAGCTGACTAGTGGATCCAATTTAGACTACAGTTATGTTTATGCATATTTATGAAATCTGCCTACAAGTGACATAAAAGGAAACAATTAAATTAATAATTTTGTTGATTAACATTGCCCGCCCCCCTTTTTATAAGACACTTAATAAATGGTCATAACCAGCAGAATGATGAATTATTTTATCAATTATGACTCCTTCACTGAAGCATTCATGACACTTGAACACTTGATGACGCAATATAACAAACGCTGTAATCCTCTGGAGATACGTGATTACACAAATCTTTGCAGTGTGTCAATAAACATTGTATTAACCGTTTAATAAGGACACATCATTAAATATCGTCACCAAGCATTCATTATTTGTTCATACATGCGTAACAGATGCTTGATGCGTTTTAGACGTTAATTAAATTTCTTAACAATTAAAATCTCCTTATTTCTGCTAATGACATTAGACTGTTATTGATCATTTGTGAACTTATTATACTGCTTATATTATGAACGCTATTGGGGGGTTCAATAAAACGTTACCAAACTGCTAAATGAGATGAAATCAACTGTTGAATCGTTGGTTATTAATCCCCAATAACTAATCACCAGAATATTGTTTCTGCTTGTCTGTGGTATTTTGTACACCATCATCCTGAAACATGTTCACAGGGCTACTCCAGTTGTTTGACCACGTCCACGCGCTTGTGAACTCTGAACTAACCTCTCACGCGAAGAGACCGCGCTCACGGGGACAATTCACTCATAAATATGATCGTTTTTTTTAATTTTATATTTATTATTAGACCCTACAAATGAGTCCGAAGATAAACAAACGACGCGAAAAGTAACGGAGACAAACTGGCTCCTTTGCGCACTCGTGTTAAAAGTTAATAGAACTAAATACGTTTCTATTAACGTTAGGAATGAGCGGGAGCCCTGGTGGTAATGTGGACATCATACCCGTTTGTTGTCCTGCTGTCCGCCGCCTCGGCTGAGGCTGTCCTGTTGCTGCTGCGGAGACATGTTGTCCATCCAGCCTCCAGACGCCCTCCGGCTCACTGTCCAACCGCCCACAGGTGATGCAGGTTAGAGAGAAATCCCATTAATGACGGAAACCATCCCCAGCGCGCGCTCGTTTGGACAGTCGCAGGAAACTTTTTTTGTCTGCGAGCAGGGCGCGTGGATGGAGAACGTGATCTGCGAGGAGGGACAATTTAGACGCGCTAAGTTAAAAAAAAGAAGTTAATGCACAGCTGTCTCTCGCTCCTCACAACATCAATGGAAGGCTGTGCCGTCACCAAAGCCACCTCCTGTCTGGATTATCAGTTACTGACTGTGCCAATTCTTAATGCGTCTTTACGCACAGGGAGGCGGCGCCAATAGGCTGTAAAAAAATAAAAATAAATAAGTCCATCTATTTTTAACTAAATTGCTCCATACGTTCAGCAGACAAACGGGTTTACCTCAAAACAGACAACGATAACGACTGTTGGGTAACAATAGATGTTTGCATTGGGGATCAGACTGTTCCAAGAGATCTGCTAGTGGACGAGTCTGTTTACATCTCTCAGACGCTTTTAAACCAAGTGACATTATTATCCATGATTCATGTTAAAGTTGAATAAAGTTTAAATAAAGTTTTTTAAAGTTAGCATTACATATTTAAACTAAACATTTACATTATTTGAAGATTTTTTTGGATTTTTTTTTAAAAATGTCAAGAATTTAACAAGAAACAAAGAAAATAAATATGAGAAAAGTTCCATTTCATGTAACATCATTTAATTAGATTCATTTTACAGAACCCACAGGTTGGGTTCCATCACTTTATAGTCCTTTCAGTCATTTTTCACCTTCATCACATGAGCACATCTTTGTAATTATCATTGTGTACAACACCACTGCATTCTTTGAGAGTCCAAACAATGAGGGGGAAAAAAAACACGGGATCAGTGCAGATCAACAAACTCAAAAGGAATCCTGGGAACATTTTCTGAACTAAAAGAAGTTATTGAGATGCGTTATCAGATTATGCGTCTGACGCACACTGCCAGAGCATTAGCTCCAGGCTCATCGATCAGTCTGAAGACACATTATTAGATTCCAGTGACTCTGGGAAACCGTCATGAATAGTACTGACTGCAATCTGGGCCATACGGTTGTAATGTAGGACACACTCAAACCTTAAATGAAGTGATTCTTCTTCAATTAACTCTACAAAGGGACATCATCTTTGATCTGTAAAGCAGATGTTAATGCATCAAAGCTGTAATAAAACACTTCTGATTAGATACATTTAGGGCTAAATCCCTAGTGGGCACACAAAAAACACCTGACCACATAGGGAGGAAATGAGGACGTTTGCATTAGAACAAATGACAATTGCCCCAAAATCGATTGTCCTTCTAGATACAGAAGTGGGCCACAAACTGGGCTAAAGCAGAACAAGGCCAGAAAGTGAAGAAGAGACGCAGAGTATTCGTTCCCCAAATTGGCCGCAATCAGCCCCGTTAAAAAAAACTGGATCACTACAATGATTACCTTCCCTTCGTGTTGGTAATGAGCAGCCTTGGGCATGGCAGAGAAAAGCACCATCGTATAAATGTCATCCACCTCAATCTCAGATCCTTTGGTAAGTATTTGTATTTATGAACGCACATTAACAGCAGTGGAAAACTGAACGATTTTACAAACGTCACAAATATTAAGCTCGAGCAAATTACAAAACGAAGCACGACTGTTTGTACGAAGCCCTGAAGATCTGAAACATATTGTACTTCTTTGTGCACAAAATAAAAACAAAATACTTTTCTTCAATGGTCTGTCTGTCTGTGTGTGTGTGTGTGTGTGTGTGTGTTGGGATTTACCTATTCCTTCACTGGAGGCAGGAAACAAGCCGGACCTATAAGAGACGAGAAGAAAACATATTTAAAACAAATATTCTGTAACACTGAGCACACAACTACAGGTGACTTTCTCTAAACCATGTTATTTCATGTAGAAATATGAGTGCGAAATATAGAAAAACTTCTTTCTGCCAGTATTCAAACAACGATCAAACAGAAACAGCAAAAGAAATACATCTGATTCCAAAACTACATTTACAGGAACTATCTGAGCAATAACTGATGAAGACCAGCTGTTATCCTGTCAATATGATACATTTAACTGTATCGTTTCCAGTCTCCAAATTATGAAATAAATGTATGAAATTACTGAATGCCTGACATAAACAGATATGATTTCAAAATCCAGAGGCAGCCCTGGCTGATTACTTTAAAGCTGCTCTTGTATTCAAAATTGTACATTTCCCTGACATTACACTTTCTAAAACACACACCGCCTTCCTGCTTCCAACATCTAAAGAACATTTTTCCATAAATGACCAGATAAAAGTACATACATGTAATGGATGAAATCTATAAATTGCCTTTACAGTCCAAATAAATAGAGAGCCTTTAAATGAAACATTACATTACCATGAAGTGACCCAGCTTTGTATCTAAAATTGACTCACAGAAATCCGTTATAAACAAATATCACTTATACATACACTTAAAAAAGTGACAGATGTTTCTACTCATTCATCTTTAGGCTCGACAGTAATTGTGGTAAAACTGGGTAACGTTATGTTGATGCAAAAGCACGGATTTATCTCGATTACTGGCGACACGTTATTCGTACACTTGATGCACAGAGAAAGGCAGACGACACTGAAATAGAGTTCAAGTTAAGTATGCAGAAGTGCTTTGAGGAAAAGGAATGCAATTACCTGTTATAAAACTATTCTTTAGAACCCGTGACACCTGGTCGGGATACTTCTCATTTACAAGATCCAGTGAAACAAGGAGCGCACACACACACACACACTCACAGAATTCTTTCAAATCACACAGAGACAGGACTTCCTACAAATATTTTATTTGTCTTAACCATCAAATACAGCTGCAGAAACATTCACTCACTTTAGGATTGAACATCTAATTAGCTAAGAGTAACAGTATGTTGGAAGGGATGACCACAAAGTACTACCAACTCCCAGCAACATGTCTTCTTTACCTTTCAGTTTGAGAGATCAGCAATCTGGTTTTGACTCGAATCAATCTAACTCATCTATATTGAAATGCAACAATCCCACACAGCAGCTTCATAAAGTGTATCCAAAATAATGGCAGTCATCTACTGCAAAGTTGTGGACCCACAAAGGCCTTCTTGACATGCTTTGAAACTCGTTTGCAGTTAATATTCAGCAGACAAAAAAAAGCAATTAGATGGGGAAAAATATTGTGTATAAACATTGCAAATAAGTGTCGATCCAAAGCGTTATCCTGTACTTTAAATCGATCACAAAATAAATGCTCCTTGTCCCAACTTGCTTTACATAAGAAGATAATCAAAAATACAAAACTCACAAAAATCTGTCCCATTTCCCACCGACGTAGAACAGAAAGAGAGATGATTTTGGGGGGGGGGGCAGAAACAAAGATCCATGAGTAGCGTGTCTCAGTGATCAGAGAGGATTTAATATCTGCGGCGCTTATGGTTTGGCCCATCAAAGACCCCCCCTACCGGACTCCCCCTCCCGGCTTGAGGGCCCAATGGCGGCTGCTGCTGCGGCTGCTGTTGCTGCTGCTGTTGTGGTTGCTGCTGCTGTTGTTGCTGCTGCGGTTGCTGCTGCTGTTGTTGCTGCTGCTGTTGCTGCTGCTGTTGTTGCTGCTGCTGTTGTTGCGGCTGCTGCTGCTTTGGGGATTCAACTTCTGGTCGCCCCCCCATCGATCCACCCTGTGGGAATCTATCTTTTCGCTGAGGTATCATGTAGTCCGTGTAATAAAAAGAATGTGAATGGTGTATAATCGAGAGAACGTTTGAGCGTCGGAGACAAATGCATTGTATCCCAAAAAAAAAAGAAGCAATTTCAAAGTTCATCAGTCCGGGTTTGATCCAAGTGTGGCCATCCGAGAGTAAAAGGAGGTGAACAAAGCAGACAAAGAGAAAGAGAGGAAAGGGACTATTAGTTAAGTCTACAGTTTAAAACTAATTTTAAAGGACTTTCAAATTTAGTATTTGTTTCTGCATCCGATTCAAAATAAAGCTGTTAAAAGGATAACTTTTATTTTATAAACACAGTTTGACTGACATACTGTTTTTAGGCAATGATCATGTAGAGTTGTTTTTAATGTTGCAGACGGACTAATCAAGAGATAAGCTTCATCTATTTGTCCTGATACATTACCATGGCTCCATTCTCTGACATCAATGGTGTCCCCGTATTTGCAGTTCCCTCTGGGCCAATGGCTCCTCCCCTTCCACTCATGCCCATCATTTGACCCTGGTTACCAGTGGGCCCCGGAGAGCCCCGGTTAAAGCCATCTACACGCAAAACAACGGAGCATTGGTTTGTGATTTGGTGGGTCAGGGTTAAAGTACCCAAACGCCCCGCAAGAACTGTGGTAGCTGAACGCTGAACCTAATACCAGTTAACGTTGGCTTTTGGTCGACAGATGATCTGTCATCCGATGAGGACGGCAATCTAGAATCGGTATTTTGCTTTTACAAACAACTTTGCAACACATTTAAAAAGCACCGCAACAGTTCACTTTAACAGTAAAAGTTTCATCTGTTTGAAGTGAGACCTTTACAAATAGCTCTATCATTAAGCATTTATATGTAATATATATACAAATAAAAAATGTATACAAATATGTCACCAATACAACCAAAAACCAACGTCAATTTTAAGTAGCCAACTGGTGATATATTATGCTTAAGTAGATATTAACAGTCACATTTTACAGATTTGATGCGTTAATAATGAGAGGCTCTAATTATTGACGTGCCAACTTCCACATCTGTTGCTAATTACACCTTGGATTGCACATCATCTTAGTCATGGAGCATACAGAGCTGTTAGAACAACTTTGGACCATTTGGAAGAGCAGTCGGACCAGCAGAGACACCACAGGTTCAATCCCAATCACACGAATAACAGAGTCCTCTACTATCACACTGATCTACAAATACCATCTAAATGAATATCGTGCTGTATTGAAGAAGACTTGAAACTAGAGATTGAGACCATAAACTCATGTTTACAATGTTTACTGAGGGAATAAATCAAGTTCTCTCACAGACTCCTATCTAACCAGAGGAGTCGCCCCCTGATGGCCAGTAGAGAGAATGCAGGTTTAAGACACTTCTGTATCGGCTTCACTCACAGAACCGGAGGTTACTTCCTGTTTGCAACATGATGGCTGATGTGAAGCGTACACAGCATGGACAAGTGAGGCAAAACATCTTAAAGTGCTGCTAACGCCACCTATCGTTTTAAACTGTAATTACAAGCAGCCGAACGGAGAAAAACATGCTTGCGTCAGCCCCGAGCCAGGGACAAGTAATTTAAAACTACCGACATCTCCCACTGTGAAAAGAACTACAGACGTGTCTGCAAATTGTTAGCAGAATGGCTGCAAGTGCACCTTTGCTGTCAGTTTCATCAAAAATAATAACTAACACTAATAATATCAAATCAGCTAATGTTATAGGGGCTATACACTGTTGGATGTTATCATATTTTGAAAGTTATGTTATAAAATGTTACGAGGCAAGAGTTTGGCGATAAATGCGTTCCCATCCACCCGTTTTTACGCTCATTTTCAATTTGTGCATTAAAACACCGGAGTGGAAATAATGGAAATTTGAAGTTGAAATATTGCAAAAACCTTTTCATGCTTGGCTGAGATAGAACATCTGGTGCAATGGAAACAGATGTGGCAAATAAATCATGATGTCAACTAAGCAGGAGGCTTAAATGTCCACTGAGGCGGCGGAAAGTTGCAGCAGACATTAAAACGCACATTACAACATGACAAACAGAAATGCCATATTTCCATAATGTTTTTAGTATAGTTTGATGTGACTGTAAACACACTAGAAGACAGAACATCCAAGACTTAAATTAATAGCCGACCCCGACCCAGACACAAAAACTGGATTCTACTGTAATTTGTGCAACAATAAAAATGAAATAAAAATGGAACACGGCAGTTGTTCATATAGATGATGTGCAATCCTCGGTTATAATCGTTGTACGGTGAAGAGCCACCATGAACCTCTAACAATCTGTCCCCCATTACAGACTTTAACCTCAGTCCCCGGCCCCTCATCCTCAGCAGACCAACATCTACGTCACTTTTCATTCGTGATCGAAATAAACAGACGCTTGTCTCCAATTATTTCCAACCATGAACAACAAGTTTTTTTTTAAAGTGCTAAATAAGTGCTGCGGCCTTTAGGAGCCTTTTTGAAAATGTACAGTAAGAACAGACCTAAAGGCTACAACGGCTTATAAATGTCAAGCTTAAATCATTTAGTTTCAAATCTGCATAGAACCGAGGATGAGAGCTCAGGAACTAAAGATTTCTCAAACTATGAACCCTCACCCCAACAAAAACAAGCCCATTCAGTATGCTGTATATTCTGTTAGTATACACATTATGTTGTCATGTGGTGTATTATGGGGTTTTTCCTCCTTTGCATTGCATCCCATGTGACTCCATTTCACACCAAAAAAGGAGTCAAAACATACAAAGTGAAACTTAAATCATTAAATCATGTTGTTGAAACAGAGGCACTTGGGATGCAAGACCAATAAAAGTATCCGGTCTTTGTATCAACCAGTCTTTACACAATCATGCCCGTACCTCCCATATTAATGGCTCCACGAGGGCCCAGCTCACCCACTCTCATTTCCTGTTCTCTCTGGAAGAAGTGAAGAAGAGCCTTCAGAACAAAACTCCACTAAAGAACAAATCTTTAGCGGATGGGCTGTCGTCCAACACTCACACTGTCAAAGAAATCATTTCTACACAGAACTGATGAGAGGGAACCTAAGGTTCAGCTCAGTGCTTCCTTGTATCCATTTAAACTCTGGCAAGGCAGAAACATCTTCCATCCTCCTGCTGGTCTGTAGATGTACTGCTCACAGACGAGCTTAATGCAATCAAGTTGAGGCGCATAATCACATCTAATGATCTGGAGGTGTGCAAGCATTCATTAACAAAATAAACCACATAAAATGGGCTTCAGGCTATTGTTGTCATAAAGCATTTATTTATGTCAGCCTCTAGACCCAAATAAAAGGTTATGTGATAAAAACATTCACATAGGATCCTGACACACCAAGGGGACTTTGGGAATCAGCTACAGCAAAGCCCTCATCTATAAACTGTGCTTCAACTACAGTTTAGTTCCTAGTTACCTGGAGGAGCTGCTGCAGCCTGATGATACATCACACCAAAACATTAAAGAACCGATAACATCGGAGTCAACATTGCCTATCTCTATCCATTATAACATAGGCCTGCTTGTCTTAAACTCGAGAACAAACAAACAGTACAGAGTAGTATTTTACCTGTTTGGCATCGGTGTTGCCAGCCAAGGGTCTGTTTAGAATGGCCGCCTACAGTGAGCGGTGCTGGACATTAGAGCAAGTGACGCCTGTCAGCTTGGTGTTTCAGGGCCCAAACACACATTCATTCATACAGCCTCTCACAATAAACAGTTATGGATACATTTCATTTACACACAAACTAATACGCAATCCTCTCTCTCCGTTTCACACATTAACTTCTACAGTAACAGATTTCACTGAGCTGGATCGAGTCTGCTTTAACATGAAACATCGAGACACGGCTTGATCCAAGTCACTGAAACCAACTGGACATCAATGACCAAATAATATCTCTTTATGGAAAGTTATGAACTCACTACAATGGGTCAATATCACCAATGTATACATTTTCACACATTTCAGCAGTGAAATGCAGGTGGTCACCTCGCAGAACACAGGATCCGTTTGTTCGTTGTGTTATTGTGTGACTTTGGTGTTTTAAAGGGTTAGTTGGGATTCACCAAAGTCTCACACTAACGCACACAAACAGATCGAGGCAGCGGTGAAAATATAGACGTCAAGATCATATCGGCAACCCATTGCCAGGTTTGCACTTTAAATTTAAAAACTATACAGCTACAGCAGAATTTGTCCCACACATACAGCACTTCATGAAATTTGAAACAATACATTAAAATACTGCAAATATTGTGATGCTCAACATTTGTAATCTTTATATACTTACCTGTTAAATGGTCAATATGTTGTAATTATAACAAGTAGTAGTAATAGTAGTAACATACTCAAAGTATGATGAAGCCCTTTATCATTGTTCCACTAAAATCTAGGACATTGAGCTTCAACTCTGTCCGTCGTCAGATCTAACAGTGATGTGTGAGCTGCAGCTGCTATAGGCACTAGATGGCAGCAGGTAGCACTTACATTCTGGGAGTCATCACTGACAATTTTCCTTCCAAGGACCAAAAAAACTTAAGTGAATGTGTGTAAAACAAAAAAAAAAAAAAAAAAAAACATCTTTAAATTAATGTTTATGTTTTACAAAGCGGCAAAGGAAGCTAGTGTGGAGTTCACATTATTGCCGATAGGGAAGTGAAGTGTGTGACTTGTACAAATTTGCGAAGTTGTTCTATAAATATGTCAATGCACACCGACTGTATGACACAACACACCCTCGGGTTAAAAGTACAACATACAAAAGAAAGGTCTTGTGTGTTCCATCCTAAACTGTGTGTTCACGGATGAGACTAATCATTGGTGTTCTGATACTAATCACCTCACTGACGAGAGACTAGTTGGGTTCAGCCGGCGACCGTGAAGGAGTCGGTATGAACTGGACGGATGGTTCTAGATGCGAGTTGTGAGTGTGTGACGTGCATGTAAAGATAGCAGCCTCCAACAGGACCTCTAAACAGAGCAACGGATCTGAAGAGAAAAGTTATGACATAGAAATCAACAACATATCACAGCAACAGACACGCACGCTGAAAGTTACCTAGAATTCAACTTTGTTTTTGATCAAATAAAAATCGGAAAGATTACACAACGGCTTTTTATCACCGCAGATCCACTTGAGCGCAAAACTATATTTTCTACTCTCATCCACTTATGCAAAGCTCCATCGATTCTGTTCCCCTATGCTATGGATATCTGTCGGACTGGTTGTTCTTATTCATATATCCAACCAGCTCCTGCTTCTTAAATACAACGGGTAAAGCTGGCAATGCAAGAGATCTAAACTATCCAGATCTGTACTTCTGAAAGAGAATAGATGTTCATAAAAGAAAATAAAGATGAATACAAATTCCTCAAACTTACAGGAAGCAACTATAGCTCCTCTGTAAAAGTGCAGCTACATCACATAAGGAAAAGCAGGCAGTTCAGAGAGAGGAAGAGGCCTAATGAAGACCCGTACAAATGTGAGGTTTGCTCTCCCGATTCATCTAAATGAATAATACATTTATTGATAATACATTATTAATACATAAGCAGTAGAACTTAATGAGAGTGGGTATTTGTGACACAATGAACCACAGTATTACAGTGATGTGTTACCATTGCAGCCCGAGCGCAACTATCAAAATGCAGGAGAGTGGTTATATAGAGACAACATTTTCATTAGTCACTGAAAGCTGCAACAAAACTATGAGGAAATAAGAAGTTCCCTGCACAGCAACGCAATTCAGTCGAGGTTCTGCTCAAATGTAGGAAAAGCAAAAGCATCCAAAACGAAGAAAGAGGCTTTCTGTTCACCAGAAACTGGTTAAAACTTTAAAGTATGTTTTCTAACTTTTGGGGGATCCTTTCTGTTGTAGCACACGGTCAAATAAGGTTTGCCTGAATGAGATAGATTTATAGATGCAGACTGAAAGCTGCTGGAGAAACTATAAAACTACTCTAACGTCAAAGACCAATAACTGAGGAACTACAGACAATACTGCTTAGGTGGTCAAGTATGTACACTGTACAAGCTGTTGACAACCATTTCACACTATGATACACAAATACTATAATATTTAGTATATTAAATGCTTAAAACACTACATGTGTACTTCTAATTTATATGTCTGAACTAAAGGAAATCAGTGTAAGAACAAGAAAGGTGATGTTCAAAATAGAGAGACAGGTTATGTATGCACCTGCAGAACTTCAACTCCTTGATGGCTGTAATTCTTGACTGCATGTGTGTAACTGGAGCTTAAGTGTGTTTGACTGCTTGTTTGTATTCCAGCTGTACTCACGTTGTCATGGTAGTTTGGTTTGAAGCCATCCGGGTGGCGTCTCAGTTCCTCCTGTTCTCTGTGTCTCATCATCATCTCCTCCTCTCTCCTCCTCCTCTCCTCTTCATGCCTACAGCCGGAGAGAGCGAAGACGGAGAATAGTCAAAATGCAATCAAGTCAAACTTTACCTTCTGTCCTATTGCTTTGCTCAAGAAAGGACAACGCACCTCATCTCGATCTGCTTCCGTCTCTGCAGCTCCTGGTTGCGGAGCTCCTCCAGTCTCCTCAGCTCCTCCTGACGCCTCATGAGATCTGGAAGAAGGGAGGAAGACAACACTAGTGAGACGGACTGGCAGAGGAACGGACATGTAAAGAACAATGCAACCGATCACATTTTAAAGATCAAAACAAAAAGGGGGCAGCATGCACGACTTATGGTAGCATTTCCTATCACTCAGCTCTACTTATTTAGTCCAGTTCAGGGGGCATAATCCATCCCCCTTTTTCATCCATCACCACAGGCAGCCACAACCTCAACAAATACGTATCACAAACCTGAGATACCAAGTCCACTAAAGCAGCCCTTACCTTGTCTCATTAACATGAGCTGATGTTCATGTTTGGCCGACTCCAGCTCAGCCTCCAGTTTCTCTTTGGCCTCCTTGATGTTCTTGTCCACTTGGTCTCTTTGCTGTTTCTCCATCTCATGAAGAGCTTTCCAGCGAGACGAATACTCAAACTCAAATGTGCCCGGCTGAGCAAAATGGGGCATCTGCTCTCGTTCCCTGTGGTAAAAAAAAGAAGATCAATACAAAAAAAGAACAAACTCAAGCACATCTTAACTATAAGATGTCGTACTGTAAGATGACAACAAATCATTTTACACTTGACTTACTTATAGTAGGCTGCAGACTTCTGCAGCGATTTTTCAGGCTGTCCATCCTGGTCATCAAAGTGCTCCGAGGGCTCCACGATGGCCGGACAAGGCGTGCTGAAGAAAGGGGGGCGACAATGAATTAAACTTGTGATATTATATGAAAGCGAAGGTCAGTGATGTCTTGTACAAATCTAAAGGTTTCCGCGGACGCGGGATGAGTAGAGAGAAAACCCTTCATTTTGCAACAAACAAACAAAAAACCATCATCCCTGCACTCCTTACGTGGTCAGCAGCAGCGCTCCCTCCGTGCAGCACTCCAGGGCTTTGCGTGCAGCTATTTTGTTTGCGAACTCCACGATGGCTCTCCCGGTGGGGCGACCGCGGTCATCTGTCACGACGACCGCCCGTTCCACCGGGCCAAACTGAGAAAACGCCTGATGGTAGAGGGTGGTTTTCAGATTACATATCGCTGCACAGAAATGAGCAGATTCCACAGAGCAGCAGACACAGGAAGTACACTTGACAAACGTTGTATTTCTGAGATTTTAAAGCTCTTGTTCGGCATACCTCTTCCAACAGCTCATTTGTTACTGCTGGCAACAGGTTGCGCACCGTCAGGGCAGCAGTATGTGTAGCAAAGCTGACCCGGATTGGTCGATTTTTCAAAACAGTCCCATCCAGCTCGGCTACAGCGATCTCTGCCAGCATGCGGGTTTCCTGGAAGACATGGATGATGATACCACAGTGAGGCAAGTTGTGGCATTCATAAGGGCTGCAGAATACATTCCATTACAATTGTTATCTTCACTTATACCTATTACATAGTTCAGAATGTGGCCTTGCACCACTGCATTTTCTACATGTATACATACCAAAGACAATGTGTCACATAAGTCCAAATAATTGAACAAGAAGGCTGCAATTCAAAATATGAATATGAAATATGAATACCCAACTCGATACAATGTGGTAGTGAAATGCAATTTTGAAACATACATCTGGTTCCACAAAAATAACATGTTGTTGTTAAAGGTAAGACACGGTTAGATATGAATGGGTGTCAAGTCAACCAGCACCTTGTGCTAATGCTAACATAGCAGCTAGCTAGCTCCTCTTAGCCACATATCGGTCCAGTTATAAAACACGTGAAGTTACAGGTTAGCTTAGGTTAAACCGACAGCACAGTTTAAAACCAATACACGTTAATTTACCAAGCGAACAAAGCCGAACCCCCGGTCTCTGTTGATGAACACCTCGCTAATGTTCCCGTATTTAGCGAACATGTGTTTGAACTCCTCCTCCGGGACGTCCAGCGGGAGGTTTCCGATGTACAGACGTGAGCGCTGGGTGAACGTCTTCTCACCGGGCTTCCGAAAACTCGTGATATCCAAAGTCATTTCAGCCCGTCCCTCTTCGACTCCTTCTCCTTCTTCGGCTCCTTCGGCCGCGGGTGACTGATGTTGCTGCTGCGGAGCCGGACTGTCTTTGTTTGCCGGAGACTGCGCCGGAGAGTCGGTCCTCTCCGGTTGAGGAGAGTTGCTGCTTTGCATAGTCGCTTGTTGCATATTTCGGTTAGCCATTCTCGGACAGAGTAGGTTTTGGTACGTTATCTAAATTAAACTAACTTTGAGGAGAAGGCTCGTGGGCCGGTGTTGATGGTGCACACCTCCTGAATTTCAAAGATGGCGGTGCATGCGCGCGCAACTCGATGTTTGAATCCATTCAAGGGGCGTGGAAGATTTGTGACCCCCCCCCCAGTCATCATCAACACACCCTTCAACACAGTGAATCAAATTAGGGCTGCTACTTAATACAATAATATTATATAATATAATAACAGCAGCAAATCCTCACATTTGAGAGCCTTGAAACATCGACAAATAAATACATATTAATGATAATAAATAAATAGATGAATAAATAAATAAAAGCAAGTGTTTGCTTTGACAATGAGTGACAGAAGTAGTTGATTTATTGCTGATTAATGTTCTATGGATGGACTCATTGATTAATCAACTAAACATTAGTAAGATGTATATATATTCTTTATATAGTAATGTTCTGATCTACATAAAATAACCTGTTGAGCTAACATTATTAGAATACATTAGCACATAATTAACTGGTGTTGGCACTTCTGTGATAGTCTAGCTACTGAAAGTATGCTGAATGTATATACATGCTTAAAGAGACAGGCGTTAAAACAGAGCGTTTCACACAGAGGGTGAATACAGGTGTATTCAGACCGACAGTATAAAAAAAAGTGTTTTTGAACATTAAGGCATGTAGACATGTTCTAGTAGAAACCAAAAATACAAATATGAACCTGAAAATGAGTATGATATGTCCCCTTTAAAGCTCCCAAGCCTTATTTCCAACATGAACATATATACATTTTGACTGATCCGCTACATTACGTGTCTTGTTCTGTCAGGTTTTTGTCATTTGAGCAATGTGCAAGCTTAGGAGTGGCCTGCTGGGAGCTATTCCCATGTTGCACTGGCCAGCTGTACAGATATTATGGCACATCTGTGTGCATATTCCTCTGTTTGTCAGGGATCCTGTGTCCAGACAAGTCAGAGGACTCCTGCCTGTCACTGAGTCCACGTATGAGTCTGTCCACATGTGATTCACTTAGGGAATATTAATAAGCAAGAGGTTTGTGGGGGTATTGTTGTAATTAGCCTACAGACATAATGCGTGCTCATTATAGTACAGAGAAGACTTGTTGTTTGATTTCTTTTGATCCTGAGCACAACCCTGAAGCATTCATTTTACATATCTGAAACATCTTCGTCTTAATGAAGTTTATGTTCATTAAACATTAATTGTGAGTGTTATATTACTGTGTATAATGTTTTTTGATAGTTAATACTGATGCATTAATGTACAACAAGCATGTCAATGCTATAGCTGCTATAGAGGTGAAGCTAATTCTAAGAATGTTATGTGTCAGATAGTTTAATCTTAAAATACATAACATTATAAACAGTGATCATATGTTTTGTGTGAAAATTGTAAACATCCAACATAACATCAGATAAATGTAGTAGAGTAATATTTGCCTTTATCCTAGTGAAGTAGAAGTACCTCAAAATTGAGCTCAAGTACTGTACTTGGGGAAAAAATACTTTGTCAAATGATGACACCACTGGATTATAATGACAATGTCGGATCACTTCTTTCTGATCTAATCATTGAATAGGTTTACTGGTCCAGCTGTAGCGTTGCTTATGGGAGTAGTAAGAGTGACGTAACAGTGACGTCGCGGCACCCTCCTCCCTGAGCTCCTCTGAGCAGCGCAGTAGTTTCTCTGATTTCCAGAGTCTCCAAGTCTGCTGCGGACTTACCGGGGAAATACAGCGGGTAAGTAGTATTATGAAGTAAAATGGACTGGTCAGGTTAGTGCTAATGCGTGTGTAGTTGTCACGCATCGGTGTAATTATGCGCGTTAATTAAGGATTATGATTTGGATTGTGATTCACCTCAAATGCAGTTTAGTGTTTGTACTGAAGCGGTTTTAATCGTGATTAGGGTGGTTGTCCATTAGGACTCTGTATGACAGGCTTTTTCATGAAAAAAAATGTAAATACTGTGTTATTTCCATTTGACTCGACTTTATAATTAAGGCGTATTCCGCTACAATTCAAAGGGAAATATTGTAGCTACATTTCACTCCACTAAATTGAGTGTAAAGTCCGATTTTTGCATAAAAACAAGTGCTGTTTATATGAGGCAGTGTCATCAACTAAACTACCCAATAGTATAAAATACATAACAGTAGCTCCACCAACTTCAACATCAAAATATTGCTTACACAGTAACCCATCACTGATAGAAACCCAATAATATAGTATAAAGCTGAAACGATGAGTCAATAAGTCGATTCACACAAAAACTGATTCGCAACTATTTTGATAATCTGAGAAGATTTTCATGCTTTTTTTCTCATATAATCATTCTTAGATAAATCTTTTTTGGGGACTTTTTGACCATCTGAGGTCGTCATGTTTGGCTCTGTAGCATTTTATTTTTTACAAATTTCTTTACGTTTCATGGACTAAACATTTATCTTTAATTGAAAAAAATATGACGATACAACACTAAGGGGACATCTGCTGCAGTTGTGGTACTTTAAGCACAATTTGATGCATACTTTTACTTTCTTACTATCATTTGTAAGAGTATTTTTACACTGTTGCCAGTGCAGACTGTGTATTTGTGTGTGCATTGGGAGGCTGAACTTTAACCATAATAATACTACGATGTTCCAGTCAACAGTGAAGTGTCAAACAGCAGAATCCAGCAGCGATTGCTGGAATTTCTCCGGTGCAGTCATGTATGTCCGACCTCAGTGTGGAAGCGGAGCACATGAGCGGCAGTATGACAGAAGTTAAGCTCCTGCCGTATGTGCCTGGTCGATATCGGCTGAACCTCAAAGGCAACCCACGGTGGACTGAAATGTTGTATTCTTTTGACACGCATGACCAACTCAAAGGCATTATCCTTCATCTGGTTCACATGTGTCATTTTGTTTTTTTTATACCATCTATGGAGGTCTAGATCACTCAATCAACATGACTCCGTTGGGCCTAACCAAGCACATTCTCTCCTAAAAGATGCTAATGTTTGCATGTGATGCATTCAAGTTTGACAGAATGGGTTCGAACAACTGCGGAGGCCTCAGGGTTTGTAAACAATGTCTCTGTTTCAGTACCTGCCTTTACGTGTTCCTTAACTTTCTACGTTTTAAACAGAACCACATAAAGTGGTTTCTGAGCGAGACGATGTTGTCTAATAAACATATTACTTAAATATTCCTGCAAGCGAGCAGTAAACACAAGCAACACCATTGGAGCATGGAAAGCGAGTCAAGAACCATCGGTCGCAGCGTGATTTACGATGGAGATGGCTTTCTCAGTTATATTTACAAGGTTTTGGGTCATTTGTGTCTTTCAGCCATGAATCTGTTTTCTCTGACAGCACTTGAACGCAGCGTAGTACTGTCTGGGGACAGAAGGTGTGAAGTGTTAATAGTTTGTGTTACCTGAACAGTGTTTTCTTGGAAATAATTTGCTGTTTTTTTCCCCATTGACTTGCCATGTCATTAATTCAGGTCTATATTTATGAATACTTTAAGTAGCATATTTATAGAAAACACAGCTTAACCTCTGGCCTTGTGATGACTGATTCATAGCGTCGGACTCAGCAGACAGACCCGACTTGTTTCTGGTATGAAGAGGTCACAGGCAGGGTCACGAGTCAGAGTCTAAACGTAGTTCTTCTTCTTTTGTGGATAAAAGAACAAAATGTGACACTAAAGTGCAGGTGGCTGCATCACCACCAAGCCAAAGTCACAGCACAGAACAACTTTTTGGATGCTAATGTCTCTAATGCTCCAAACGTCGACTTTGACACAATCTGCAAACTTTGTCCCCTGTTGTCAGGGGTGACAGAAAGATTTAAAACCTGCCCTCCTTCAGATTCTTTCAGCGCTGCGACCCGAAGGAGCTGGTCGGTGCTGATTGAACCCTGAGAGATATAAACCATCTCCAGTTGTAATAGGGAGGCCTAATCCCCCCCCGCACTCCAAGTTTTACTCCGGGCAAGGCCAGGCATCTCTCACACAGCTCAGAGCTGGAGAGCTGATCTTGAGTTTTCCTTTCAGCTTACAGAATATCATTATGAGCTATACAGTACAGCGCCCTGGCTCTGAGCAGGAGCTTAGTGAATGTAAACCCGTGGATTGAAAGACTTCCCTGAATTGTATCACATAATAACATATCATTTAATTACAACGAGTTTCCAGAACTCAACATCAATGGTCCTAGCTCGATTTAAAAATAAAGAATATATGAAATTGTTTCAATACTGCAATTTCAAAATCCATTCAAACGAGCTAGTACAGAAACTAATGAGCAAAAGAAGTATTTATACATATATTGTGTCTTAATTCCTCATAAATCCATGTATCATTTGGTTTATAAAGTTTCTGTCACTTATCGAAATGTCTTGTTTTGTTGAAGCAACCGTCCAAAGATATTAAGTTTAATATCATAAAATATGTCATCTCCTGCAAATATTCATTCATTACAGTAATTATAGTCCAACTGATTTGATTTTCCTTTTATGTATTGTGTAAAAGTCTTTATCGTACAGTGTTCAATGTGGCTGAGGGAGCCTTTAGAGTGTGCCGTGTACAGCATAGTACAGTATGGTTATTCAGTCTGCAGCGAAGACACGGATCAATGTTATTGGGGCATGCATAATGCTAAGAAAACAAGCATTTACAACCACACAGCCAGCACAATGCCTGGGGATGAAAAAACACAAAATGGAGTAAGAGGCATCTGAACTCAACGTTGAACTAACACAACTGATCTCAGATCAGGGGCAAAACCAGGTCATCTGGTGTCTAATTCACTGACTGACGTCTCAGTGAATCTTAAGAAGAGCATTTGTCAGAGTGTCCCTCTTGGAATGTAGCTGAATACTATTCAATGTTATCGAAGGACTCAAGACATACAAATACAGCCTAAATATTCTATGTACCAAAGCCCATAGAATATTTATTACATTTCTATTAAGATACTTTTTTTTGTTGCATAGAAACAAATACCGCTTTAAATCTTTATAAACCAAGGCCACTCAGATATCATCTCACATCTTTTTTAAACAGTAAAGCCCCCTCTTAAAGGAACAGTGTGCCGGATTGAAGGGGATTTATCGTCAAAAATGGAATATAATATTCATAACTATGTTTTCTTTTGTGTATTATCAACGGAAACTAAGAATTGTTGTTTTCATTAGCTTAGAATGAGCCGTTTATTATCTACATATAGCGGGTCCTCTTTACTGAGTGCAGCATGTTGCACCAACATATTTCTACGGTAGCCCAGAGCAGACAAACCAAACACTGGCTCTCGAGTGTGACATTGGAAAAAAAGCATCTGGCAAGCAAGGACCAATGTTTAAATCCCCAGAGGGCAAAAGAGGCCTTGTAATTGAAACATAACTCATGTTTATGTCAGAAGTGTTGATATGTATAATAGACGTCTTCCTGTCCTTTGTCTGCAGACTGGTGGGGTTCCTTTTGACGTTTAAATAATGAAGCGAGCTCACAGCGTGAGCAGCACACACAGCTGATCACCTTTATAGATTATATAATTCCTGCTATTATTAGATGTTAGCTTCCAGGCATTTGTTTTCATGTTCTGCGTTTACTGCAGCTACGAAATTTCTTTTTTTTAAATAAATATGTAATATGTATCAAGGTGCTCCTCTTGGGGGTTTATCTGAGACCACCTATTTCTGCTGCTCATGGTCCCCTTCTCTCCCACACAGTTACAAAGTGCCAAAGCAAAGTGCATGAAGGAACTTTGGGCCAAAGATGGAGGCCTGGCCAACAGTGGCCTGGGTGCTGCTAATGACCAACGTTGCTGATTGGCTGACAGCGGTCCAGTCACGGGACTTCTCCATGACGGACATCATCCTGCTGCATCCCTCAAGTAGGAAAAACTAACAGCCGACTCGGCTTAGTGTCTTTTTGTACAACTGAGCTCTGAACAACGGTGTGGTAGCGGCCCATCAATCACAGTAGCCCCGCCCTAAAGCATCCCCTGCTTTATGGTCTGTTTGACTCGAAATGGACCATAATGTACTAAATGAACATCATGCTGTATTGAAGAAGACTTGAAACTAGAGATTGAGACCATAAACTCATGTTTACAATGTTTACTGAGGTAATAAATCAAGAGAGAAGTAGAGTCATTTTCTCATAGACTTCCATACAACCAGACTTATTTTTAAAGGAGTCGCCCCCTGCTGGCCATTAGAAAGAATGCAGGTTTAAGGCACTTCCACTTTGGCTTCACCTTTCAGACCCGGAAGTTGCCCCAAGGTTTGGCAGAGGTACAGTTTCACCACATTCCACGCTCAAGCGCAAACAATATACAGCAGCTATAACAGCGGACTCTCAGTGAGAGGCTCCGCCATCACACCCTCTGTGGTGCAAGTCGAGTAGCGCTGTCTGAGGACTGGTAAGGTCCTTTGAGTCCAAACGGCAGTGAGTGGGTCTTTGTCCTCTTCAGTCTATCCAGTACTGTTAACAGAGACGTTCTGCAGCAAAGCCTTTAAACTCGTCCCTTTAGCGCTGGTGGCACTCGACCACGCTGACTGGAGTGTGTCACGTCTTTTTCAAGGCCTTTCTGTCAAGAGTGGGTGTGGGGCAAGTGCTTGGTTGAATCAGTATTTAAATTGTGCATTCATTCAAACAGTGAAACCCTGTATTAATAAATACTGAAATCCTGAATGTTGTGATCAGATCAGACATCACAAACTCAAGAGTACTTAAGTGTGTTTGTGTGTGCGTCTGTCCTCCACAGCTACGCCCCATCCTGGTGGCTTCAAGTGCTTCACATGTGAAGAAGCCGCAGATAACTACGAGTGTAACCGCTGGGCGCCAGATGTTTACTGTCCAAAAGGTACGTCGCCTCATCTGTTTCAGCTCCACTGAGCTAAATGCAAACTCACTTCTACAAAGACATTTGCTTATTGTCAGTAGAAAACAAATAGTCCAGAAGTGAAGGTGTGCCATGTCTTCCAGATGCCAGATACTGTAGCACGCTCCACATGATGGATAACCATGGCAACAGTGTGTCTGTGACCAAGCGCTGCGTGGCCCTGAAGGACTGTCTGTTCACCGGCTGCACTGGTGTCACCGATAATGGCCATCAGGTAGGTGGAGGTTGATTCTCATGTCGTGGAAAAGAGATAAGAGTGTTGTACGGAATCAGGAGGACGTCTCCTCAACGTCTCGGTCTCATCCGGCAGATGTGCTCGTCCTGCTGCGAGGGGAACATCTGTAACGTGCTGGTGCCGAGGAATGCCAGCAGCTCCATCTTCTCCTCGACTTCTCCTCTGGCCAGCTCCAGCAGAGGGTTCCCTCCTGTGACGCTGAGCTACTTCACCATCATCATCATCATCATCATCATGGCCATCTTTACAGCTGGACACGTTTGAGAGGGAAAACTCTGCATCTCTGTGCGTGTCAGACCCAACTTAAGGACACTTTTTGTGTAAATATTTGCTAAAGGGGAAGAACAAGGACAAATGCATTTCCTAATCTCGTGGTATTTTCTTTTAGCGTGTTCATTTTATCTAGCTGATATTAGAACTGCATAAGGATGTTTCACAAACCACCACGAAACTCACAGAAATGCAATTAACTGTTTTAACGTGAGGTTTGACCAAATAAAAGACAAAAAAACTGTCACTACTGCAAAATCTTCCCTTCAAATTATAGGTATCCTTCCCTTCCTCCTCTTTTTACAATTTGCTGAAGCTTTTTTGTTAATATATTTATGCTAAGTTGTAACAGTATTATTGTCGCCATGTTAGTGTGCATTTTCTGAGGTCTTGTCAATATTAAATAGCTTGGGAAATCAGTAATGTTTTTTTGTATGTTTTTTTTACATTCAATTTGATCGACTTTCAAGGTATGCATTGGAATCAACAATAAAAGTATGAAAAATATGACAAAAATTGTCAATTATCTTTTTTCAGATAAAATTATTTGGTTAAAAATAATCAAATCAAATCAAATAATTTAATTAATAAAATGTTCTTATAGCAGGATGACGATGTGTGGAGCCAGACCTTTAGTAAAAGCGTTGAAGCAGCACTGTGGAAACCCAATCTGATCAAACGACCACAAGGAGACACCAAACAAAGAGACCGAGTCTGTTTGATAAAATGAAAACTAACCAATGCTTGTGTTGTCTTTACCTTTCTCTGGATCACAACAATTGTCAAGTCGAAGTCAGCCTCTGTGCAGTAAATCTAATCAACCACTAGGTAGAGACAGATCGCCACTGTTGAAGTATACACACACACAAGCTGAACTTAAAAGTCCACACACACACACAAACGCAGTCAATTTGTTTTTTATAGATTCAATAAAATGCTCAGTGAGACAAATGTCTTCCTGGTTGTTTTGACAGAAAGAAAGATTGCACCCTGTAGGTGTAGCAGCTTTCATTGTGTCTAGCTTCAGGCTCACAGGTGATCAAGATGTGTCAAAACCGCTAAATAAAAATGTCAGATGAGGCAGTATATCTTGTAAAAATGTGTCTGCGAGCACCACATTTGTTCCAGACTCAATCCAGTGTGTGTTCTCAATGGATGTGTTTGAATGAATATCCTCCGCACTGACATGTTTGGGAACTTTGAAAATGTATGATAGCCATTTGCTACACGGTTGTTTCTATGCGAAGTCTGTTTGACTGGATCTTCATTTGGACAGTGGTGGAAAATACATTTACTGAAGAACTCCGCTCATGTACAATTTTGAGGTACTTGTTATTTAAGTATTTCCATTTTATGCAACTTTATACTTCTACATTTTGAGGCAAATATTGTACCATTTACTCCACGACAATTATTATTTCATTAGGTTACTTTGCAAATTTTGATTAATAAAAACTTACACACTATGATGTATTAATACAGGTTAAACTACACAGCAGTATGGCGACATTAGAAATGTACACGTTAATTTATCAAGTTATGAGGCAATATTGTATATACAAATCTGAAATGGGCCATTCTGCATAATAAGTACTTTTCCTTTCGGTACTTGGAAGTATACTTGATACTTATGTACCAGTTTGAATGCAAGACTTTTACTGAAGTGAAACATCTCAATACTTCTTCCCCCACTGCATGAATGTCTCTTTATTCTACAAACTGTTATTTTGTTGTATATTTTATCATGTATAAGTATAGGCAACTCTTAATTATGAAAACTTAAATATGAATCTGGATAATTCAGTTCTCCATGTACTAGAATGGGTTGATACATTTGGGAAACACTTCTGGGAAGGAGCACACACTCACCGCTACAGGAAACAGTGTCACTGCAGCCTGACGAGAAGTCACTTTATTGGCTCAGCAGTTCTGACGGTCACAACTGTCGTGATTCAAATCAAAACAGTACACACACGCACGCACGCACGCACGCACGCACGCACGCACACACACACACACACAGTGCAACAGATAAGAGGAAACAAAACAACATTGTACAGGTTCGTTTGAAAAGTTTTTGACCTGATATCTGCGTTTCCATTTCAAATCCATGGCTCTATTATCCTAAAACACAGATGATGTCATCTGAAGGAACAACATCGGCTACTAACTCTTCAAACGGCAGATGTTACATGTTGAAAGGCCTCCGAGTTTGTGTTTCTCCCTGATGTAGTGCAGGGTTAGCCGGGTTGACCAGCAGCAAAGTCTATTTCAGAGTCTCAGTCAAGTCCTTGTTACAGTACGACAAACTTTGCACAACCTTTCACTGATGCGACCATGTACCAACACTAACGAGACCCAAGCTCCTTCAAACCATAAATAAAAACGCCTTGCTTGGATTTCGCTCTGGGAAAAATATATATTTTTAAAAAGCCTATTCCTCATCAGCGAACACATTTGAAAGTCCTTGTAGTCTCGCGATGGCAGAACTGTGAGCGGGTGCGTTGGTGAAAACGGTCCCCATAAACTGAGGCGTTCCTCTCAGGATGTGGCGAATGACTGTGCAGGAGCCCGACACTTCGATGTGGAAGCCCAAATCTCTTACTTCCTCCTCCGTCCGCAGTTTGGCTTGACTTGATGGAGATGCAAAGAACTGTCGGGGGAACAAGAGGCGATGTGAACAGGGAGGACGAATCACCGTTAATGCAAGAAATCCCGACTGCAAACAAGAGCAACTCACAGCTGCTCCTGTTGTGGGGTCGATGAAGTCGGCCCAGTAGCCTGCAGTCCACAGAGCGAAGCACATTTCCTTCGCTCCGCTCACGAACTGCAGTTAGGAGAAAACGCACGTCAGTACGCCGTTTCAACGTCACATCTCTTAACTTATTCAGTGATGAAATATCACAGGACTCACTTTGCGCAGCAGCTGGTCTTTGTCCTGCTCTGCTGCCTCCTCACACCGACCGTTACTCTGTGTGACTGTCACAACTGTGATGGAGGTGGTGGGCGCCGAGGGGAACATGAGCTCAAGATCTGACACACAGAGAGTTTTGTTACTTCAGGCTATGAGGAGTCAGTGTATAAGATGTGTCGATGCCGAATAACGGTCCCTTACCTTTCCTTAGCAGCTCAGGGCAGTTATTTATGGAGCAGTCTGTCTCTGTCTGATTAAAGTACTGCTCAGCTTTACGGACTCTCGTGTCTATGGTACCGAGGTTTCCCTGATGAACACACACACACACAAATAAAGGGTTTTGAATAGTTGTTTATATCATGTGTTGCACTTGATAATGAGATACCCGGCAGGTGAAGAATATATCTAAATGTTCTACGGTTATATGGCTAAAATGTATTGCTTAATGACCATTACATGTACACTAGCTACAAGTTAGTTTTTGTTTTAACTTGCAGCTATTAAAAAAAAAAAAAAAAAAAAAAATCTTACTTGGAACTCATTAACAAACTGGGCCAGTATGAACTGGTGCCTCTCTGTGCAGCTCGGGGCCGTCAGTACATCCGGCACCGTCCTGTGGACCGGAGTCTTCTTCTGGTCCTCCATGCCCTCCAGGTGGCAGTCGAACCCGGCGTTACCCGGTAACTGAAAGCGCTGGTCTTGAGGTCCGAATGGTCCCATGTTCTCGTCAGGCCACACGGTCCTGTGGCCTGTAGGGGACGTGACAAAGATACACGTCTTTATATTTTCCTTTGTTCTGACAAACCCTCAGTTTGCTGCTGAAAAACTGCACCTGGAACATCATCTGCAGCCATGTTTGACTAGTCTCTCAACACAATTCAACAGACCGACAAGAACAAAGAAACTAAAAAACTAAAATATAAGTCATAAGCTCCGTTCAGATCTAGATCAGAGTACGGTCACATTTACCAGTAACTGGTGACTAATTCATTTACTATACGACTCACCTGAGTCTGTGTGTGATACAGCCACGTAAGGCTCATCTGAGCTTGCAGCAGAGAAGGTTCTGGTTCTGCCGACCCGGAGGGCAGCTAATGCTTGATGGCCGGCAGTCTTAGACAGAACCAACCTGCCTCGACCACACAGCACCTGTATGGGAGCAAAAGGCATTCGTTAACAGCCGGAAGCATTTTAAGAAAAGTACAGGACAGTAGCCTATTCTCTCAGATACACACACTTGTGTGTTTTAGGTAAACATGCAGACCCATGTTTACTATTAGCAATCGCTCAACATGTGATGGTAAATTCAGCTTTTGAGTGATTCAACAAAAATCCAAATTGATTCACTTTTGCATGTAATTTGTACGATAAGCAACATCTTGGAAAATTGCCTGTATTTTAAATGAAGTGTGTTATGTAACTTACACTACTGGACATTGTGGTTCGTCTCCTCCTCCCTCTCACGTTAACCTGTTGGATTAAAAACAACAACAATGAGGACACTCAGAGTGTGTGTATTTTTTTTAAATTGAAAAACAAGCTTTAGCTAGCTAACCTGAAGTTTGCTAACCAGAGTTAGTTATAACACACATGCTATGATGCAATCTTTCACTGGGCAGCGTCCAAGTCTGTCATACACTCGCTTCACAAGTAACAAAGACGTTTAATTTGTAACGGATGTACATCGTCTCAAAATGTGTCGGGTTCAAAGCAAACAAAACAGCTAACTAACTAGCTAAACTACTAGCGTTAGCGAGTTGTTTGCTAAGACATAACTAGATCAGCTGATAGCTTATTTTGACACTTTCCCTATTTAGGCAGTATTTTATATTCCCTAACTTGATATGACGAGTGCACAAAACAGCCGACAACGTGATTAAGAAAACGACAGATATACATATGTTAACAGGATTATATCTAGAAAAGTACATGTTGTTCTTACCAGTCAAATCGCACGTCCGCGACTCTACCGGGCTCTTTCCCGATCGCGAAAACAACGACGGGAAGCGATGAGGGATGAACAAGTCATGCGCAGTTTGGATAACAGTTATATCAACGTCCATTGTAGTGTGACGTAAGAGACAATGGGGTTATTTAAAGAGAATTCAGCGTGCGCCATTCTCTGCGTGAAATTGTGCTACTTTGAGACGACAATTATTACATAATACCACGGACGTTTTGTCCTTTTTACCGGTGCTATCAGATATTAAAAGGGCCGTGTTTTCCCATGTTTCACCACAAGATGGCAGCAAGTTTACACGACCAAATATTTGATTACAACAGCACCACTGCCCCTGTTTAACATTGCAAGTTGGCCTCATAAAGTAGCATGCTAGTTGGCATTTGGGAAATTAATTGGAGTATTTTAAGTTTTTATAATGTTGACTTGCCTCCCATATTGTTATTTGTGATAAAAAATAAAAAGGGTTACTCAGACTTACTTCTGTTGATATTTATAGTCCAGCTTGATGATAATGGTATTGTCCGACTAAAGAAGACATATTGGTTGTTTCAAGCCTTCGGTTTTTCTATAAAAATCACAAGGAGCAGGTAGAAAACAGCAGGTAATTAATACGAGGTGTGGCAGCTGATTGGTCAGCTGCATTGAGGGCGTCACAGGCCTGAACTGAGAGATAGAATATCAATATACAGTATATCAACACCTGAGTGCTCTGCGATGTCATGCAAACAACTTCAGTGGATAGGCCCCTGTGTAAACTATGACATCCTGGGCAGGGGAAAGTGCTTTAATCACACTTCCACTTAAGTTCCCTAAAACTCTAATAACTTCACCTTGGCAAACCTCTCAATAATGTCCAGAATCAAAGACTGAGTGCGTTTGCGCTGTGTGGTTCCCAGGTGGGAAACTGAGAAGAAACGGCACACATGCTCAGCAAAAAATCCCCTCCCTTGATCAATAAAGTTTTTAGAAAAAGTAGAATAGAGGAATTGTCCCAGCAAGAACAGTAATATTTGCTGTCAGAAGTCGTGAAGGACAAGGACAGCGAAAGTGCATTTTGCTGGCGTGGACACGTCTCTTTATAGCTGACTCGGACAAGCTGATTGACATTTTCTCTGAACTGACAGGATGTGCAGTGGGAGTTTACCCCGTGTGTGTGTGTTGTGTGTGTGTTGTGTGTGCGTGTGTGTGTGTGTGTGTGTGTGTGTGTGTGGGTGCGTGTGTGTGATGAGGAGGAGGCATGTGGAACCGCACAGGGCTCGGCTGTCAGCGAGTCTCCCACAGGATCATTTGTAACAGCAATGCAGCATCCACCCTAGACGGAGCCCTTGTGGGATGTACACACACACACACACACACACACACACACACACACACAGATATGCGCCAGCATCCCAAAGCAGCTACCAAATGAAATCTTCACCACAGGCTCCCTCCCCAGTATTGTTATTTGGAGGTGAAAAGTTTCGAATGAATCAAGACCAGTTGTGGAAATTCAACACTCTTGCTCTGTGGTGAGATAATATGCAGCTCGGCTGACATTAAAGCAGCACCTTATAATTGTTTTCCATCGTCGATTAACCTGGAATTGTGTTTCAATGAATTGATTTGATAATAAAATATCAAAGAATAGTAAAAGAAAATGTAAAATGTGCAAATAGACACAATTTACAGAGTATGTTTCAGCCTATCTACCAGCATGCACTTACCATTACTCAGTTTAAAGTAATCGTGCCGTATCAGTCTCTAATTGTTTCTATGAAACCCTTTTTTTCCTGGACAGCATGTGGCTGCTTTTCGCGAATGGAATTCCTCAGTTCAGCGGAGCCTTGAGAACTCGAGACAGAGCCATGAGTCACCTCAGGTCTCATATCGCCGCGCTGTCAGGCCACATTGGATGTTGTCTGGAATCAGCACTTTTCTGTTAACATTTCATCCACTGTCAAAAAACAGCCCTCCACATATTCTGAGCTATACCTGCTCAAGTCAGCACTCTATTTACTGCCGTAACTATTGACGTAGTGAGAGCCATTAAAAGGTCTATAACCCATCTCCTCTCAGCATTTGAGGATGACAAACCTATCAGGATTGCAGAGTTACAGGTTTTGGTTATGTTTCCCACCTGCCACCACCTCCACACAACTTAAATTTAGAACCCCGGAGCTCACGTGTAAAGCTCTTTAAAGTTCCTTGCTAAGAAAATGGTTCCACAAAGAACCTTTTTACGGTTCTTCTATGGCATCACTCTAAAGAACCATTTTCGGTTCCAGATGGTACCTTTGTCTTCCTCTGTGTGGTTAGCTTAGCTTAGCATAAAGACTGGAAATGGGGGGTAGCTAGTTTGGCTATTTCTGAACTTAGAAAAAAGTCTAAAACTCACTAATCAATACATTTTATCTTGTTTGTTTGATTCAATTAAAAAAATAATCTATCTACATCTTGGCTGGAAACAGTGACTTCCTGAGTTTTCAGTCTTTATGCTAAGCTACGCTAACCGTCTTCCGGCCATAGCTTCATATTTAGCGTACAGACATGAGAGTGGTGTCAATCTTCTCATCTAACTCTCAAGAAAGCAAATAAACATATTGATCCAAAACACATAACTATTTCTTTAATGTGCAACAAGAATTTCATTTTGAGCTATGATGGTTCCAAGAAGTCTCTTTTCTATTAAGCAGTCACATCTTTAATCATTTAAACAGCCAGACACATGTCTACAGGGTCTCAGCTGCTGCGGAGCATCACCATCTGGACACCAACTGCCTGCTAACACCACGGTGCTTTTTTAGCTGAATAAAGAGAAACACTTCAATTGTCTGTGTATCTTGGTAAATGGCAAAAAACAGCATATTCAGGAGGATTTTCCTCCATTTTATTACTTATATTTTATGATTTTTTTCCAATGAGCATACTGCTTTATGATAGTTTGGACAAGTTGGTGTCCACATTTCCCAGCAGCCCCTGATTTTCACACGCACTTACGAACGAGAAGGACAAAGACAATACCTGTGACACTCCCATGTGACAAAGTATTTATGTACACTTTCATATGTATTACGAGGCTACATCCTGTTATGATGACATCGATGTGAACTTCAGAAAATAAAGAAGCTTTTAGCTGAAGTTCAAGCAGGAAGACAATTACCATATTAATTTCCTCATCTCTCCGGGTCTCCAGCTCTCAATTATTATCCGATGACCTCGCCGGGTTGTGTTTTGTGTGTTTTTCCTGTCAAGGGCATCTAAACGCCCTTATTCATCAAATCTCTGCTGCCACTGCATCACCGCCATCAAGACTACATCTAGGCTCTCCAGGGTGGGATATTTAAAATGACTGCAATTTATAGGTTCTTACCCTATAAACCGATTTCATTGATGGGGTTAATCTTTTAAATATTAATCCCCATATCCATTTTTTTTCCCTGATTGACCAAACTTGGTGAACATGGTCACAGTGGGCACTGATGCAAAATGCATGAACACTCCCCCCCTCCTGAAACATGCATGATTATGTGAATTCAGAATAACGGCTCAAAAATGGTGCTACCTCATTAGTGGCTGTAAACCCCAGGCTTGCGTGCGGAAAATAATTGAAGAGTTCAGCACTACTGACAATGCTCAGAGCATTTTGGAATCCATTTCAACAAATAAGCACCAGGTGCAAGTATGATAATATCTCAAGAAAGTAGCACAGAGGCTCGGGCAAGTGCAATAAACCACTGCAGAGATGATTTCTCTTTTATTAAAAGACGCCAGTTGATTATTATTACCAAAAACACTGGCAAGGTGGTTCAACAAGAGCCTTGCTAGCAGCTTTGTGAGGCTCCACATAGGAAAAGCAGTGCTTAGAGACAAATGATACCGGCAGCATGCTAACATGCTGATGTCTATGATGTTAGCATGTTTTTTTTTTTATGTGTTTTTGGTTAGTAGTCTGAAATAAGGTCTGTGGTTAACACAAGCTTAAACGATTTTAACGTTTTGTTCGACATAAATTAGTCAGTAAATATCCCACTGGTGAAATTTGAAGGCGGTTGCTAAAGAGTGGCTAAATAAGACGACAAAATGTCATCACGCCGACTAGTCCGCCGTTATAGTTGCGTTTGTTCTCGCGATCATGACCATGGTGACCATGGTGCAGTTCATCTATAGCCTAGCGTTAGCTTTTTTACTTGTGGCGACTACATTCACGCTCGCAAAATCACAAAAAACGGACGGAGATTATCTTGCTGCACAAAACGCATATGTTTCATGAACTTTATTTTCTGCAATAATCCCAAATCCACTGGAAGATATCCCATTGTGTTCTTGTCGAGGGAACCAGTGCGATGTTAACTTCCTGTTGGCTACAAACATACAGTATGTTATCGTCTGGATAGGAACACAATACATGTACCAGTACTCACTACAAAAGCTCAAAAAAGGTATGTTAGCATAGCGGCTATCACGCTTGTTTGCAGAATGATATTACCAGATTAGTGAAACGCTGTGCATGTAATATTACATTCATGCTTTACACTTCTGGATCAAAGTGGTCCACCGAGCCGGCATTGCCATCCAGAATGCAAACCATACATGGGTTTATAAATGTAACCACAACTTTGCAACACAACACACTTGGCTATATTTCTACTTACGAATGAGCTATTCCAAGAACATTTAAACTAGTTAACGGGTCTTGTGCTCCACAAAGTGACTGACGCCTAATCAGTCCAACATCTTGACTTGTTCCCTCGGTGCTCCCAGAAAGTTCCAGGGACTTAGCATGAGCTCGGCGGTTACAACCGTGACAGCCGGGGTCAGGGAATAACAGAATATTACTGTGGGTGCTCGCACCTGATGCTCATTTGTCGAAGTCTGTTCCAAAAAAAAAAAAACGCCCTGAGCGCTGTCAGTGCTGCTGAACTGTGCAATTAGGGCCTTTTCCCGGTTGTGAGCCTAGGGGGGCTGCAGTCACTAATGAGGTAGCGGTGGGTGTGTGTCTGCTGTTGCACTGTGCGCATGAAATTATGTAGATGTGTAAAGGGCCCCAGGGTGTAGCTGCACCACTGGCCCCAACTGACGCTCGCCTAGTGACTGCCGGTAGTTGATGGCAGATCCTGATATGCTGGCGAATCCCTGAGATCCCCGATCGCTGTTTGCTCAGTTTTTACTTTGTCACTAACACGGACGTCATACCTGCAGCAGCTCCTTTATGCGGCAAGGGGTTCATTAAAATTCAGGCGAGTAGTAATTATGAGGAAAATAATTACTACGCAGTTTGCATATAAGGCCACTCCAGCTTGTGGCACCCTGATCATTTAAGCCATTTTACATATTTTTACATATCATGAATGCAAGCTTACGGAGCAAAGTGCTCTTACGGCTCTGGTTCAAATGATATTCCCAACCCTGTTTCTTCTCTCGTCAGCCCGAGAAGATGGAAGTAGCGGCTATAAATAGAAAATGTGGTTACACGTGTATGTCTGACTGTCCTGGTAAGAGATTAAAAACTTTCAGAGCGGCTGCACGCTTTCACTCTGAAGCAAAGCCTCTCCTCCCTCAATTGCTTTTCCCACCAGATTCCTTCTGAAAAACCTCAGGATGGATCGATGATTTGTGTGTGTGTTTGTGTGTGTGACTTCAAACAACAACCACAAGCGGAACTAATACCTGCAAAATGTCACTGGCATCTGGAATGTCTGCACTTGACAGACTTTCATTAAATGACGACACATCCGGTCTCAGAAATTACTCTGTAAATGTGATCAGTTATTAAGTCAAATCAAATCAGGAAGTGCAAATAAGCTTCATTTTGAGTTTCCCAGCTTAGTTCATGTGTAATGTACCAACTGCAACACAGTGTGCTTGTTTTACCATCCCAAAGTGAAAAACCCTGATACAAATCAAAAGTCCCTCTGACCAAAAAGTTTGGGTCATCTTTTTTTGTACAAAGGGTTCATTTTAATTTGATGTAATGTTTAAAGTTATACATTGACCTTGAATGGTTAAGTGTAGACACTGACCTAGAAAGGTTAAAGTTAGCCATTGAACTGGAATGATTTAGGTTTGACATTGACATCAAATGGTTAAGTTTAGACAGTGACTTCGAAAAGTTAAGGTTAGCCATTGACCTAGAATAGTAAATTTAGCCATTGACCTAGATTCTAGGTCAATGGCTAAACCTAGTTATTCTAGGTTCTAGAATAATTAGGTTTTGCCATTGACTTTGAATGGTTAAGGTTACACATCAACCTCGAATGGTTATGGTTCCGATGGCAGGGATCAATATGTGTGCAGAAAATTAGAGCCAGAGTGAGCATAAACAGTTCAGAGCAAACTTTCATTAAAATATGTTAATAAAAAATACGATTGCAATGACATCATTTTTCATTCAGTAATGAGAACAGCATCCCTGGTCTTGGAAGGTCAGCATGAGCCTTTGGTCACAGAAGCTACTCCAGCAAGATGAAACTTTGAAGGTCAGCCAGGCGAAGTAGCAGGATCATTTATAACAGACGGTATGTCTGCAGTTTGAAGCAAAAGACTTCTTATTTCCCCGTCTCTTATCTCTTGCCTTTTAACCAGGCCTTAATCTAACATCTTCTTAGTTGGAAAGTCCCACCCACTGACATTTTAACTCAAGCCAATGAGATTACCGCTGCCTCCGGATCAGCTAAGCCCGCGAGAAATGTATGTGTAACTAAAACTTCTACATCATCTCATGTGCGTGCGTGTGTGAGTGCGTGTCGGCGCTCATCATTTCCCGGCGACGAGAGGAAGGGTGACATTTCTGAAGGCACGTAGAACCTTGCCACTGTCTCACAGCACTGTCTGTTCGGATTACGGCAGGAGTGTGTGCGGTGTCGACGGGGAAAAGCTCTCTGAAAGTGTGTAAAAATACCCAACTTCTGTCATGTCTGATACACAAAGAAAATGAAAATAGACAACATGGCTTCAGTGTGTTTATAAAGGGGCGGGTGAGTACCAGCTTCTGTTATATTGTGTATGTATTATATGCTCTCTGAATGCAGGAAGAACAGCTTGAATAGTAATGAAGCGATTATCCACATGTTGACGGTTATGGCATATTTTCTTCATACTTAACTGTAATTTGAGCCTCTGAAGCACTCATTTGGAATAACACTGGAAAGGGTCAGTTGGGTGCATTGTTAAGACATTAAAGTCATGTCATACTGTTTGTTCAATTAACATGTTTCAGATATTTTCTAAAATCTTTTTTTTCAAGCTACAGAGACTAGAATTCCCTTTGTATTTTCAACAAGTTGATATTTTTTTACTGAAAACAGCAAATTTTGTCACTTGTTTTTTAAGAACTCAGTTATAAGCAGACATATGGCCGACTATTAGGGCCACAGTTAGGGAAAGAAAATCTGATTCTCTGGAAATATGACTTTTTGTTGTAAAAGGTTTTTGACTTTAGTCTCAAAATAATATGACTTCACTGTTAAGTTATTCCCAAAGCACTGCAAAATTTTATTGTCAAAATATTATGGCTACATTCTTAAAAGTATTAGCAAGTTATTGGCAAAATATTACAACTTCATTCTCAAAATATTGCGACTTTGATGCAAAAATATTGAGCCTGTATCTTCAAAAATATCATGACTTTATTCTTCTCTGTTAATATTATATCTTTTCTCAAAATTATTTTCTTTCTTAAGGTGGCTCAAATGACTTGATAAAATTGTGACATCAAATCATGCACATGGTTCTGGTTCATGTTTTCATGTGTTTTGAGAAATCGGAGGAATGCAGCAATGAGAATACAGCATTGTTTCAGTGTGGTCGCACAACATCCACCCGGGCCAATGCGAGAAACCCCATCCACCACCTTCAGGCTGAATGACACAAGACGGCATTGTGATGACTGCATGGTGCGCAAAGGGTGTGGATGGGGCTTGGCGATGCCACGGCTCATAATGCCCTGCTAACCTGTGCTTTCAGTTTCCATTCAAAACAACAGAAGATCATAATCCCTGTCAGATCTGGGAGGGTGGCAACTCGGTGCGAAAAGGCGACAGCCCTGTGACTCTAACGCAGTTTGATAGAGGGGACGGGTTTTCACACTCTATGCCCAGAGGTAATGTAGCTAATCTCAGAGTACAATGCTGCTGTTTATTGACCCGTTGGAGGATGAAAGAGCTCCTTATAGAAACCAGAAAGAAATCCCATTTTCCTCAAGACAATAATGTCATGAGAGGGTGCATATACATCAGAGCAAGAAGCTAAACAAGTTCACAGTGTGAGGCCTAATGTGTATTGATGTGTTCATGTCAGCTGTCTCTTTGGCTTTGTCACACGCTCTGATGATCGCCATGCTGCCCGTGAGCCACCTACATAGACCACATGCGGTGAGACAATAGAGAGCCTATGCAACATATAGGCAGCAAGGGAGGACAGAAGGATGTCGGTGTTATTTCTGATAAATAATTCTTCTTGTTTTGTTCAGAGAGGTTATGCAGCAAGAAGAAAAGACTGTGTGAAATGCATCCGTTAACACACATTTGCCCTCACCACCAACCAGGTAGCGCTAAAACAATTAAATGCGTAAATTAGCCTCCAGAAAACTGACTAACACTATTGTACAGGAGGCTGGGATAATCGTAGCTGACAGCTGGAGGGGATCCAAATGAGTTCATCACACATCAGGCACCCCAGGGCTGATTTAACTCTTCATGGTTGGATTACACGGAGCAGCATGATACCGTGCCGAGGGGCAAAGCACCTTTGCGAAACAATGAGTGACCACATGAGCTAAGATACATCTCTCAAAGGTCAAGAGTTGCAGGGACCTTACAGTCTTCAACACATGTTTGCATTTCAGGTCAAATAATAAGTCTAAGAGAATGCTAGTGAAAAGAATAATTCTACTTCTTTACAAAAGGATTTAAACTCATGTTTCTATGGATTCATTAATTGTCTTTTACCAGGTGTAATGTTTACAATCGTCTTGGTTTATTGCATTAGCATGCTAACGCTTGCTAATAAGCACTAATCACTGAAGAAACACCAAGTAAAAATGAGGCCGATATAAATGTCATTAGTTTATGCAGTCATAAACCAACGTATTACACAGGCCAACCTCATGGTGGTGCTAGAGGACTCCCCAACGTTTCTAGACTACATCATCTGGGAACCATGAATGTCTGCACCAAATTTAGTGCAAATCCATCCAGTAGATGTTGAAATATTTTACAGGATAGGTAAAACTTTGACCTACTGGAAGCAAAGTCAAGAGGTCACAAAAGTCAAAAGGGTTCATCCTCTTGGCACCATGAATGTCTGAAAAGCGCAAAGTGTGGTGGGAAAAGCACATTTATATTTGTATATATTTCTTCCTGCACAGCTCTTATTAATCAACATGAGCTAAAATGTGAAAGCAAAGAAATCAGGACTTCAGACATTGCAAATTTAAGTCCAATATTCATTCTCCTTTTTGCTCTGTTTTGGTCTCCACCCCAACTCCTGGGGGATATATTTGTCTCTTTAGCTGCTAAATGCTCCACGATGTTAACCAACTCGTCGCTAACTATGTCTGTCTTCTGTTTGATGCTGGACAGGTAGTGTACAGTGGGTTTATAAGAGTTTTTCTGCCCTGCGAGGTTGATGCGAGTGGTGAGTGAACCAAAACAGTAAAACCAAAACAATGAGCTGAGATGCTAAAAAGCTCTGTAAAGCCGATGAGAACTCAAGAGTTGGATGGTAATTCCCTGTAGGTTCGACACTACCCGTAACCCCTTTTACATAACATTCATAAATTGTATTAATTGTTAAAAACACTTTGTGTTTGTAAGTAAAGAAACTCTCGGAAAAAGGGCTGGCAATGAAAGGTCAAAGTTGTATCTTTGTAGTTGTAACAATCTTCACTGAGCGCTTCATTGTTTGCAGCCCTGCATTCCCGGGGTTAGCCTTTGCTCTGCAGCATCATTAAATAAAAAGCCTTGTGACATATCAAAACACGTCCTTTCCTCTTTTTAATGACTCACACTCCATAAACCCGGAGCGCCGCCACACTTCACTAGGTTTCGTGCTTTCCAGTCTGCGGGCAGCGTTAACAGCAGCGAAGCCTTGAAGCGTGACCATATTGCTCCACTATCGCCGGCCTTTTGTCTCCTGGCTTCGCTCGGCGTACAGTGCAGGAACGTGCAAGTGCCAGACAAGGTGAGAGCGCTGACCTCGCTCAATCAGACGGGGGCGACGATCCGACGAGGGCTGACCTAATTTGGTGGGGTATCTCTGATCCGCTCATGTTACCTTCAGCAACCTGTGTGCCGGTTAAATTCCCTGCAGCTGTTAAGTCAGTGACAGGTGGAGGGAAATCAGGATGGTGTGTTAGGCGATCCAGGTTCGTGTGATGGCTTTTCTATAATGCCATTTTGTTGTCAGGTAGAAACGAAACGACTATAATCTTTTTCTTCTTATTTTAATGTAAACAAAGCCCTATTTAAAACAAGCATAATGACAAAATATTTTGAGTCATTTTAGGGAATCTAGGGAAATTAAATCTCTGATCAGAAGATTATGACTTTGTTATATCATCGTTGGTTAGGTAAAGAAGGAAGGTAGTTTACTAAGGTAATCACAAGCCGGTGTTAGAAACATCGAGTTTGATTCGGGAGACGTTCAGGAGTGCAACGGTCAGGGAGGGTCTAATGAAAGGATGGTAATAAGATGCACAGTGCAGGAAGTGTTGGTTCCAGTTGGTTCCAGGACCCTATTGACCCAGAGCAGCCTGACTGGCAGTCCGTCTGAGGTAAATTGTTGGATAGCCTAAGCAACAGTAAGCTATTCTGTTGAGTTTCGTTTTAGTGAATTTGAGTTCCCTCTGGTAAACAGGTACGCAGTGTATATGTTTCGGACTTTTATTGTGAAAGGTAAGGATGGAAAAAGTGAATACGCTGCCTTTGTCAAAGTTTGCCATTTTGGTTCGCACCAAGGAGCCTCCCTGCTGTAGAATATAGTGTACACACAATGTGATTGGTCGATGCCTTTACTTGTGGTGCGAAAGATGAGAAAAATCCACCTTATTGGGAAAAAAAACAAGCCGCTTTTTCAACGTACAATATTCGCTTTCTGTCTTTAAGTACTCATGACAAAAACAGTTAAAAAATATATATTAGCGTGCAAATTCATTGCATGAAAAAACCCGGCCTTGGTGTGTAAAGGCCTTTAGTCTTGGATGTACCATAAGAAATCATATAGACTAATTTGTGAGTTTACGTCCTAATAGATTTGTTGTTGTCACATAATCGTTTAGTTGTGATAGAATGTGCACTAACCTTCACACCACCGACATACCCAACACACAATACTCATTTTAGACTCTAAAGACATTTTATGTAATGTTATGTGCATTAATTGTTATACAATGGTAAGACTACATTAGGCTAAAATATATGAATGTCATGCAGGCACTGTTCCTCCACTCTTTGGGCCCCTCATGAATATGCAAAGAGATGAACTGTATCTATTATGGTATTGATTGACCAGTCATTTCAAAAGGTCAAAATATTCCATCTGGACCTGGAGTACACTGAATGAATTTGACCAAATAGACAAATGTATGCGTTTAGGTTATTTGTGTGACAGGAAGACAGGACAGGACTTGAATCTGATTATCTTGACATGCGTGTCTAAACAATGACCCAGTCAAGATCATCTGCAAGTTATCAATTAAAACATTTAAAAAAATAACAGCAACAGAATAGATTCATCAACCACAGAAACATTAAATCAAGAAATTCATTTTATTTTTACAATAACACTTTTCCTATTGAAAGAAAAAGAAAAGGGCTGTCGTATATTGCTAAACTAGAGGACATTTTGGGACCAGTCCTCTCATTCTTTAGTTCTCCCTCTGGATTAAGACCATCGATTCAGCCAGTGCACTCCGAGGTCAAAAATTGGCTGTTTGCCCAATCAATGGCCACCCTACCGTCATCTATCGGCCCGATCAATAGGCCTACCTGCTTTAATCTTCCGACAGCTCCCTCTCAACATGTAACCCAGCATCTATCCTCGACATGGCACTGGTGCATCCTCACCAGTGGTGCAAACTCATAACAGAGTCCAAATTGGCCAGTGTCTCCTGAGGAAGAGGTTAAAAATCAATACTTTGAGAGAGAGGAGCCGTGATGGATTCGGGCGATGGTGAGCGGTATGATTCTCTTCCAGCCAGACGATCAAAATCTCATGGCTGCTGTGGATGTTGTGGAGGTTAAGTGGACAAATTGACGGTCAGAGATCCAATTGTGACTTTTGGGACAGAAATCTCCTGTAGCAGGAGCAAAACAAACTCAAATAATTCCTTTTGAGATAATACAAAATACTTGAACTCCACAAGAAACCTTCATCGTTTCAAGTATATAATGATGGGATCCCATCCCATTGATAACTATTGATTAGGTGTTCATACTAGCTACCAAACCTTCAGCGGCCAACAGTGTAAGAGTTAAACATCAACACGTTTTTTGGCCACTTGGGAGCAGCGTAAATAGCTAAAAACATAATACTGACAGACGTTAACATGGCTAACAGAAATGAATTTCCTGTTTACGCATCCAGAAGAGCAACATTAGCGTTTATTTGGAGTTGTGTCTCTGACCAACGGTTGAATGTGAGTCAAATATTCATTTTCTTTTAGCTCTGTTTGTGGTCTCCACCATCTCCTCAAGGAAATATCTGTCTCTTTAGCTGCTAAATGCTTTACTATATTCACTAGCTTGGGGCTAACTTCTTCTGCCTGCTGTTTGGAGCTGGGCAGGTGGTGAATAGAGGGTTTTTTTAACAGTTCCTTTTAGCTAAAGACGGCTGCCCTCTGCTGCAGGAGACCACAACAATGAGAATAATGTGTGAATCCAAGGAGGAAAGCTGTGGGCGGTAAAACCATAGTAATGTGCTGAAGATGCTAAAAAACACTGTAGAGCTGAGGGGAACTGCAAAGTCGGTGATCATTCTCTGTTCATTATTATGACTGGCCATTTTCACATTAAAAGCAATCATTTGATCTATTGTTAACATAAAAAATATTGACCAGAGCAGCTTAAACGAGGCCTGTTTTGCTAACTGAAGCTTTTTCATCGGAGGTGATGTGTTTTGTTTGGAGTAAACAGGAGAGGAACAGGGTTGCATTAGGAATGACAGCCAGAACCAGCCACAAACTCTAAATAAATCAATTTGAATTGATAAGTGATCTCTGGGAGGCAGAACCACCACACCCATAATCACTTTACCAGCAACAGTAGAGTGGAAAGAAAAGCAAGAAAAGAACGATCTTGTGGATTACCACACTGCACGCAGTGACAGATAGTAGGCCCTACCAAGCCCACCACCCCCGACGCCTTCGTGGTGTGGCAGCGGAGCCGGATGAAGGAGACAAATTGGTTTTGACAGCACATTACAAAGCCTCTCGGCTGGACTGGGCAGCAGCATCGTGGGTTTTAAAGCACGGTGAAGGACACGCAACACACAGAGAAAAGCAGACTAACATTTATGTTCAGGGTCGCTCTGTAATCCAGATACAATGAGTGTTTGCAGGTACAGGTGCATGCTGTTGCCCAGCTAGGGATACAAATACAGTGATGCACCACTCCTGTATCTTACTACTCCATCTGAACCAACCAGGATTCAGTCGTTGTTGTTTCTTTCATTCGCTCTGCTCTGCAAAGGTTAAAAAACTCTACCCATTACCTCTGCGCGCACAATGTCACCCCTCCATTGCTTATTCATACGCACACATCGGCAGCAGAAGATGAGGGTCAAGGACAGGTGGGACCTCGGAGAGACATTGTTGAAAGTTGATGGCCTCTCCAAAACAAACAGAGGCTGGGATGCAGAGAGAGGGGAGCGGTAAATGAAAAACAAAGCTATCAGAAGCAGCAGCTGGATTGGTTGTGACAAGGCACTGATGGGATGGAGAGGCTCCTACAATGTAGCAAAAGCCCCGGCATCAGCAGTTCTGTGCCTTCAGGTAATGGGCAGATAACATGAATTCACCTCCTCGCTGATGCACTCTCTGCGACAGTGTGGCACTTTGGTTGTTGTGAGAGTGCTTTCCTTTGTCGCCTCGCGAAAGCAACAAGGGCTGGAGGGAGAAGCAGCAGCATCTGGTCGCACCATTCCTCCCCGGCAGATAAACTTTGTCTCCCTTGCTGTCGCCGCATGTTTTTGCTGACCTTGTAATTTCAGGCTTCTTCTGTTTCCCACAACACAAAAACCAGCTCTGATATGAAATGGCTCTGATTCATTTTCCCCCAACAGATGGAGGTGAAGCGCCCTTTTCCTTCAGATTTGCAGCTAACAGTGGTGCTTTACTCAATTACCCAGTGGCATTTTTGGGACCTTGCACAAGATAGTAATGACCTTCGTCCCGCTGAGCTCTTCTTTTTATTTTTTCCTCCCCTTTTTATTTTTTTATTTTCTATCAAGGGGACGGCAAGTCCTCCATCACAGCATGAGCTGATTGATGCCTCGACGGCGCGTGACCTCATGTTAGACGAGGACGACGGATAATCTATTCTCTAAGTCACGATTTCAACATCCGATTTTATTATCTCTCTAATGCAGAGCAATTCTTTAATTTAAATTTTATTTTGAAGATTTTTCTCATCTTGAGTCGATTGAGATTTTCCCTGTTACAGATTAACCAAACCACACATTTGCTCCCCTTGAATCGAACCCCCCCTATGGTTGGATAATCGGAAACATAAGAAGGAACTAAAGCACTGCTCTGCAAAAGACGACATGCAAACTGCTCAGCTCCATTGTTGTTTTACAAACAATGTAACACGGAAACCAATAACCACAGATTATGCAGACGGGATCATTGAAACACGCTAAATCACTGTGATCATGCAAAACATGCAGCGTTCAACAAACTGCATTTCATTCCTATTTTTTACAGTCAAACTGCAACAAATGGTACAAAGAGTAAACAACATAATGATGCTGAGTATGTATCATTATTGCAAAGCGGCTTTTAGTACAAAACATTCTTTGAAAATGAAGCAACGACCGCGGAAGGGGTCACATACTGTTGCATGCAAAGCACCTATGCTAATAAAATGAGCTAACACGCAGAACGCATCACATTTTGCATCATTAAAACAATCTGCTGTAGCTCTGAGATGAAACACTGCCCCACTTAGCAGAGGAAAACCTTGACACGGACGGCGGCGGTTTGAGCTTTCATGAAGAACATTTGAGGAAAAAGAGACTTGAACTTTGACCTTGTTTGTGATCATACCATAGGTTCTCGTGTTTGTGCGGTTGGAGGGGGGAAAGTCATAATGCATGAGCGTGATGGAGGTCAAAGGATCTTTGATCTGGTTCAAAGTCAGCCGAAGCTGAGGCAAACAACAGCTGATTTTTGTTTTTCTCCTCTAAGAAACATTATGCAACGCTAAGAATGTGAAGTTGTTGATATGAATGCGGGACAATCCACTGATATCTCCGGTTCCAATGTTGGCGACAAAAAGGAGCTGATTTTACATTTGTAGTATTTGAAGCACCTCACCGTTTCCTTGGTGTTTGCACTCTGAACTGTGGACAGTGGCGGTGTCATGCTCCACCACCTGCGCTTTAAAATAGACTCACACTGATTAATGAAGGTGAAACACATCCATGCACCCAAAGTCATTTGGCACATATGGTTTTATCCCCCTGCACCTGCCTCATGTGGAGGTCGTTCTTCCTCAGCTGGATACAGAAGGATTTTTATTAAGAAGAAATTATCACCATGTTGAATATTTTATATTTTTTGATTGATTATGTCCACGCAAATGTAATATTTATGCACAAAACCTTAAGATTAAAAATAATGTTATAAATGTTTTCTACAAAAATAGGCAGTTATTCAGCTAATAGAATGAATGTCACCTTAACATCTTTAAGGCACGTTCACACACTGAAATTAACATTAGCCACCCGTTCACTTCCATTCTATGCGAGTGATATGGCGGAATAAACATTCGCTTTGGGTGGAAAAGTGAATTTGCATCTTCGCATTTACTAATCTAAAGGAAAATAGAGACATCATTATAGAAAGTATCAACTGCGTTAAGTTCGTAAGAACCAGGAAATTATATTTCTGCCTGTTCAGCTGACCTACTGTGCCCTGACTAAGAGCTATCTAGGTTATGCAAGCAATTCATTTGAATTAGTTAATTGAAAGTGTATTAGCTGAACACTGCCTCCATTTTCCCTATAATTAGTACCACAGTCTGCAGCCCTCTTCAGGAACCTTCCAAAGCATTTGCAGTTATATATCAGTTAATTTCTAAGAAGTTATCAGGAATACTATGAGACACGTAAAAAGTGTTACTAAAGTCTCACAGCATAGTGCGTCCATCATCAAAACCAGCATTCAAAGTGGCAACATTTTTGCAGCAAAATCAACTATTATAATAGAATGTTTTCTACTGTTTTCAGACAACTCAGATTTAGATGATTACAGATTTGTTTACAGCAAGAGCAACTCACTAAATGAGTTTTCTCAGTCCGACCACATTAACGTTGTTGGATGCACTTCATTACTACCTCATCCTCCTCACACTGTTGAGCGCCAAAGAGCTTTACGCAGGCACCAACGTTAGACTACAAAGCCTTGATGACTGGTGACAGCGATCAGAGTGCAGCATCCTATTAAAACACACACACACACACACCTAACCGCTGCGGTGATATGAGCAGTGACAGTCATTACCGTCTAATGAAGCATCCATATTTAATGTGTCAGCGGCTTGTGTGTCAGCGTGGCACTAAACCGTTGCGACTCTGAATATGGGGCCCTGATACTGTCGCTGTTCAGCAGTGCTGCACTGACACCCCGAGGCCTTTGTGTTAGTCGTCCTGTACAAGATGATGAAGTCATTCACAGAGCAGGTCGCGGGTTGTTTCTTGTGTGACGTCACCGTTCAAAATAAAAAGATGGATTTTTGCTAAAACTTAATCTCGTATCAAGCTTCGAAAATGCAGATCCAATTTGGAAGCATTAAACCTAATATCCCTTCACATTTGGCGTAAAAAAAAAAAAAAGAGGATTATATTGCATTCTTGTGGCGCACGCACCGCATCCACTCTGAACCGATGAAACAAATGCATTTAAAAGCAATAAGCGGCCTTATCAACATTTTACAGAGTCTGCAGAACGTTGGCTCAGTGAGATATCATTTGCAGCTTCCCAGGGGGAAACTTGCCACCGCTCATTTAATCTGTGGCTCCCTGCAACACTTTCTTTCCCCCCTCAAAGCGGCAGAGAACAAAAGGAAGCCGAGAGAAAGGAAAACACGACTCATGTTTTGTTAAATCAGTGTGAAACCAGAAAGCAATCAATGCCGAAAACACGACGTGGCCATTTTCTTATTCTCTGACTCGGAAACTGAAGGAGAGGGATGTTGTAATTTGAAAGCTTCACGTGAATTCGGTTTGAGTGACAGCTGCTGCGGTTTGTATGTAGATATGAACCCGTACATGCGTGTAAAAGTGCATCAATATTGTGTCAAAGCTGATTATTCATTACCACTTTGTCCATAATCAAAGTGTGAAAACACGTATTAATCTTATTGATTGAAAGCCACATCAGTGTAAAGCTCTTCTAAGCAACTCAATGTATATTTTTTTCAACTGAAACTTGATAGAATTAGGAGTTAATGGGACATTAGAGGTTTTCCTAAAGGCGGAGCTTCAATATAACATCATTTGAAAGATGTTCTGCTCTTTTGTGCACCATTTCTCTTCAAATCAGGCTGTGAGTTGATTTAATTTGAGATCCCCAATGATGGAATATTACTGTAGTGTACATGTAGTATATTTCAAAGACATCTCTACTTTGCAGCATCCACTGAGTGTCACAGGATGTGACAGCGGGCTGTAGGGACCATCGTGCTCTGCAGCGACACTCAGTCCGCTCGCATCAACAGCATCGTTCCCCACGGCGGCCTGTCACTATTCTGCCTTTAACCACCTGCTCGGCGGGGGGGCTTGGGGGGAATAGAGCAGCTATGCCATAGCTACTATGGCAACACCTGCCCACATCTGGCACCTCCGCAGCCACCCAGTCGCTGTTTCTATGGGTCACGAGATGGTCATTTTTCTGATGTACAAAATACTGGCAGGCTTCTGAAGTCGGTTTTAGTGACGCTGCACGTGCCGTTACACAGCATAGGAGTGTTACTCACAAGATGTTTAATTCTTTCTTTTTTTGAAGCTATAAAACCCTTCACAAAATAGTTTGACATCTTGGTAAACATGCGAGGGTTAGATGAGAAGATTGATACCGCTCTCATGCTTGTATGCTAATTTGAAGCTAGAGCCGGGAGATGATTAGCCTAGCTTAGCATAAAAGACTGGAAGCAGTGGGGGGGGGGGGGGCTAATTGTTTTGGTTTGCTACTAGCTTGTGAGCATAGCGGAGCAGTTAGCAGCTATATATCCAGAGAGTTTTCTCAAAAGCTGGTTGAAACAGTTCAAATGTAAGATGAATATTGGATTTCTACTCGTCGGGTGGCTATAAACGCGACCCCAAATGAATGCTAATATTGCTCCGTGCCTGCCGCATGTGGTCGGTTATAGGCAACTGTTTGCTAACACATTAGCCACATCAACTTTATGAGGTGCTACTTGTGTTGTTGATATGAAAGTCTTCGATGTTGCCCGATAAGCCTCTAGATTACGCAAGGATTGCAGTGCGTGGCGGTGATTAAATTACAGTCTTTATCTTCTTCCTCGTTACAGTTGGGCTCTGCATTTATCACAAGATTAAATAAATTTAAATGTGAACTGATCTAACTGCGGCGTTAACAGTCTGCCGCGCTGTCAGACACAGAGAATCAGACGCTGGGAGATTTTAAAAAAAGCATCAAATTAATTTAAATGACTTTGTAATGAACTGGGACATGTTTAGTGCTAACTGTTCAAATCTTTCATGTTCAAATATGTGAGTAATGACAAAAAAGAGAGAAAAAAACAAATTACCGGTATGTACTTCCACAGCTGTCACTTGGATGCCCTGAAACAGAATTTCGTCTGAAGCTTTGTAATCATTTGTAGCCAGAAGATGTGCAGTGAAGTGGCAGTATGTGGTTCCTGTTTTGTTAATTGCAGTTTTGTCTATCACTTGGGAATTAAAGCATCAAATAAACTAACTGTGCAGCTGCGTGTCCTGAATTTTCTTTCGGTATTGAGTGGAAATAATATCCCACCCTGTCTAAGAAGTTATTAACAAAAATGAAAACGCTGCCAGTGTTTAGAGGGGGAGTTTCAGCATTCATCTAAGCACACAGAGGGGATTACGTTTTTTGCAGCACACTTGTGTTGCTGGAAGTAGGACCGACTCACTCATCTCTCTCAACGTTTCAGAAGTTTTGTGCTCACGAACAAAGTGACGAGAATGAAAGTCCACTGTGAAATATTAGTTCAAATAATATCTAAACTATGAATGCTGTGAAGACTTTATTATTGGTTTATATATAAGCAGGTGAAGTCAAGAACAGTGTGTGGAATGTGTTCCTCCTTGTATTTGCTATGTATAAATACACTAAGCTGGGACAAATTCATTACTGCAATGGCTTCACACTGACTTGCAGCCACAGTTTGTCTTTTCTGTGTGGATCTCCTCAGTACTTTGTGACTCTTCATTCCTTCGAGACCCGTCAGAGCAATAAAGAGTTTGTTATTAAAAGCCTGGGTATCTTTTATTTATGTGCAAAAAAAGATGCTCAGCAGGACATTCACAAGCCTGGAGACAGCATCATATATTTTCATTTTCATGTGGGTTTTTGCGCGTATAAAATTCTATCCTAACCTACACATTTATAGTCCTCATGAAGAACTCCAGATGCCAAAACACTGGAGGTGAATAGCACCAAAACTGTATGATGTTCACCTCCCACACGGCACCTGTTCTCTCTGTGACTCAGCCAATCGGCATGGCTCAAGCTGTTGCATCTTCCTGTGTGCATTTCCCTGAGGAGTCACGAAGGTGCAATCGACACACAGCGCTGGGCAAACCCTCGTCTCTTGCTTAATCCGGTTTGGTTTTTCTTCCAGAAAGCGAGCCACACTGGCGACTCTTCAGAGATATGCAGCTTTAATCCTCTGCTCGGAACAGAAGGGCGTAGCTGTTTTACTGCCTGGAACTACAAAACAAAACATACGAAACAAAAAGAAAACCACAAAGAGTCTGAAGCGTCAGTCTGGTGTGTTTCATCATGAAAAGGCTGCGGCTGGACTTCCAACTGTTCGGAGACACACTGGAACTTGTACATTCACTTATTGTGGATAACAATACAGACAAAGCACAACTTACAGTCTTTTTTTTCCCCTCGGCCACAATGAATTAGTCTGTTGCTTTGTTTTTGCCTGCCCGTCTTTTCTCCGCCAGTCTCTGCCACTATGTGAGAAAAATAATCTCATCAACTTTGCCTCAGTTTTCCATTGATGTCGGAACTGGACTTTGGTTCAACTTTTGAGTTTCATATGCTGAGAAATTCAAGAAAATAAAGAGGTTTTTTTTACACTTTTGAGTAAAAATATGCTGCAGACCATACCATTTTATTCTGATTATTTACAAAAGGATACTTTAATAGGACTTGCTTTTATGGTTTTTGGGTGCATGCCTTGAAATAATGAGATAAAAATCAATTCCAAAAACATATTACATTGCGTCACCGCCAAATAAAAACTCCTTGGAGAGACGATAAGATTCAGCAGTCAGTCCTCGCTGGCCAATCAATAACAAAACATCACGTTCACGTTAAATATTATATCTGGTGCTAATGGATAGATTATGAGACGATGAGTCTCTGGGAATACATGCCTCACTCTTTTGCTGCTGGGTGGAAAACACCCTAATTTATATTATATTTTGTTCATGCTGGAGAAAAAGCGGCACATCTCCCCATAGATATCATACATAATGGATAAGACATGTTATATTCTATATAATTAATCCCAAAACCAGCCTGTGATAGATGAGAAATATACCTCATCTAGCAAAAAAAAAAGTACCTTTTATATAAATGTACAAATGTACAGTAGATGTTTGTAAACAGGCTTTTCTTGGAAAAGAGTCAGTCAACACAGTCATCTCTCCTCACATGAAGAAAAACAGTTCACCTTCTCACATACACGAGCGCACACAAACAGTGACATTTCAGGTCCTTGCAGTGACATTGCCGACGATAACCAAAGGGCAAAGTGTGCGCGTGGAACTGTGTGTCTGTGTGCGAGGAGAGGAGGACGTCATGTTTTACACAATCTGACAGGCAAATCTATGGCGGAGGGGGGAAAAAAAAAACGCTCAGCAACTGGAGTAAAAAGTGTGCAGCTTTGGAATTTGAAAAGATAAGTCTTTCTGCGAAACGCATCCCAGACATGACATATCTGGGTCCCCACCAGCGTGGAAAAAAATTGTCTCAAGCTCGCACAAGTGAAGTCACAACAACTCACTGTCATATTCTTTGCTCCACGCCAGTATTAGTGAGTCAGTTGTGTTCAGGATTTCAGGTTTAAATTAGTCAAGCTGCTCATGCTGCGTCGGATGGTTTCACAAATACACGTTATGACTATTTATTTCTAGACATACACGGTTACTAAGCATAACATACAGCAAACTACTCTGTTTCCAGTTCATACAAGGTCTGAAAACTCCTATTTTAGCTTTGTTTAGTTAAGTATGCATTTACAACCTCCACAACTTCAAAAGAGGAAAAAAAAAACAGATCTGTGTTTGCAGCGTAGTTAAGAACACATCAACGTTGTCAATAAGGATCCTCCACTACGCGCCAGTGGCGTCGGGATGTTTGTGTATGTGGAGCAAATGTCCTCACGAAGAAGGAAAAACCCTGAAAGAGATGGCATTATTGGGTTATTCGGAGTCTGGATTTGGGCTCAAAGTCAAAGCTGGAAAATACCTACATGATCTAAAAGGTCAATTTTTACCCTGTTTTCTTCCTGGCGACTGACTTTCAAGTCCTTGGAGAATCTTTGAAAAATAGAGCAGGTCACTGTGACAGTCATGTTATTACTGTATGTATGCACAATAGTCTAGGATCTAGATTTCTCACCAACTAATTAAGCATCACACAAATGGAGCAAATTATCTTTTTCTCTTTCTCGACTGAAAATAGTCCCAAACAAAGGCACTCTTTTCTCCAGTTTGAGTGAAGTTTGCTAAGAACCCGGCTCTGGTATCGGATTGGTACTCAGTATCGGCTGAAACCCAAAGCCCTGGTATCGGTATCAGTATCGCGACTGAAAAAGTTGGATCGGTGCATTCTAATTCGGTTAGGAAAAAATTGTGGTGAAGGCAAATAAACTATGGCTAAGGTTAGGGTTAGGCAACTCAAACAATTAAAGTGAGGGTAAAATCATGGTTATGGTTTACTAAAAGGCAAAATCGTGAGTGAATTTCCCCGAGATACTGGACTGCAGACCAGGGAGGTCAAGAACTATTGAGATGGTTGGTTTTCATGGGAACAAAAATTTTGTTTCATAATTTCCCAAATCCTCACAAGCCTGTTAAACACAGACGCAGGCCTGTTCTGTTTTAACACCCTCAAACTGTAATTCCCCGCTGTCCCTCTGCTTATCCAACTCACTTTTCCAACATGTCAGCAGGTTTGGCTCGTCGCCGCTCTATAGAGAGCAGCTTGAAAGCAGCGTCTTGACTGCGACGTTGCTCACTAAGCCTCTGGATAGACTCCCACTGCCATCCTCTGGCTTTCACATCTACACAGAGAGCGCGAGAGCTGTCTCCCCCACCGCCCCTCGCCTTAACAGTGTGTAGGAAGCCTGTGCAAAACACACAGGAAATAATAACTAATGTGTCAAACCTGGAGCGAGATCAAAGCAGCGCGGCTGACAAGAAACCTTCCTACCAACCCAGCAGCAGTACGTAAAGGGAAGGGAGAATTTACATGTTATGCAATGCGAAGCTGTCATTTTAACACTCAAAACACCCCCAGAAGTTCTCAATGAAATGTTCCCTTTCACCTTGTAGTGAACCCGACCACCTTAAAATCCTTCCAAAGCAGTAATTTGGCATTGAGAAACGACGACTGAATCTTTCTGCGAAGGTATTATGGGATATTATTTGCAAATGTGCCACTTGCAGCAGTGTAGGAGTTTGGTGTTAATAGATCTTCTATGTTGCACAGAAGGATCCCTAAAAGCAATTAAAAGCTTTTTAGTTTGTTCTCTGCAACCAGCGACTAATTGTGTTTTCGTCAGAGGCGATGGAAGAGGCACCTGCAGCGTTTTTTAATTAGTCATTTTTCTGAGGCACTATTAAAGAGACCAATCTATAGAGAGATGCTGGAGTCTCTTGATGTTTACGTCCTCACTCCCACATGGGTTTGTACAGAGAAATGTGAAGACAATAAATGTAGAGGGATAGAGGAATGACATCGTGCCAGTTCTTCTGTTTTTCTCTTTTCTTTGGCTCCCATCACTTCAGTCTCACTTCATCTTCAGGTTTTTGTTTGGCAGTTTCAAACGTACCCTTGAAAACTGAATCAAAGTTGAGTATCTCATGAGTCTCAGCAACTTCTAACTTTTTTCAGAAAGTCTCACAATCCTTTTTCCTATTTTCACATATGTCAGTGTATGGACAACATCGGTCTCTTTAAAAATGTATTATCTATTATCAATTCTTGGTATATTCTGTCAGCGAAGTCCTGACACCGTAGTTATCTTTAATTTAGCTCTCACTAGTGTTTGCATTACTTTCTAATGCATTAGGATATTTCTTTCAGTAGCATGTGAGAGTAAATAAATTACAGCAACTACTCCGCTCAATTTGCTTCAACAGTTTGGGGACGACTTGTTTGCTGCCTTACTGAGAGTTAAATGGAATCAGTTTGGACTTTCGTTAGCTTGGCGTAGAGGGTTAGCCTCAACCAAACGAGGAGAAATGCATCTCCCGGGTAAAATGTAAACAACTGTCTTGTGTTGACTCCTTAGCTTTGTAGCTTTGCCCACAATCGGTTGGTAAACCGTCCGTTGCAGACGGGAATTTACTGGAGTATTACATGCACTCTGTTAAACTAACGTAAATCCTTGTTTCAATGCCTCCCAACTGGAGGCTAAGCTAATGTAACACCTCCTAACTGTAGGTTAACCTAATACAACGCCTCCTCACTGTAGGCTACGCTAACGCAAAACCTCCAATCTGTAGACTGACAGCTTGTTAAACCACATTGTCTACATCATTTTTAAAGGCATGTTTGAGGGAGCTGTGTGAAGTAAACAAATGAATGTAACAAATAATGTCATTTTTGCAGTTTAGCAGTTAGTACGTTTTTCTAGTTACTTTTTCAGTGTGTAATAACCGAATATACTTTTCTAGACTTAACACTAGTCATCACAGGCAATGATCTTTGAGAAAGAAATGCAATTAAGAGTCTAATCAATATCCAATCTAATTTCATAATCCTTCGATACTGCACACATTTAAAGGGCAACATGAAAGGGCAACAGAACAAGAGAGAACAGAGCAGAGACACAAAGGCTTAAACTTACACACACAGTTTTAATCAAACGTTAGAAATGGAAATTCACACACGGGCAGCTCATGTGTGGAGCATTTTATCTTGGGGTGTTCATATCTCCTAATCAGCATCCTTTGATCTGTATGTTGTGTATGTTTGTGAATAACTTCTCTCTCATCTTTCGGTTAGTGCGGTCAGCAAGGACTCATGCGAGTTTCTTTCTGAAATATTTAAGTACATTTTGGTCCACTTCTTATGTTAAACGTGACGGATAATTTAACATAAAATGAATCAATCAGTCACTCTGCTTGACGGATAAACTCAGTTGCATCTTAACTTTAATCACAAACCATAGCATGTTTTCAATTCAACCCAGCAAATTGATCACTTCAATGCATGTTGTGTGCTCGATGTCGCCTGTCAGTTCGTGTCAGTGCAGTTGACGGTTTCGACACGACAAAACCGAGCCATTGCACATATCTTTGAAGGATTGCAGCATCAAATTCGATTATCCCATCTAACTTGACCTACCTTGAAAATTGCTTATTGCAGCATCTATAGGACAAGCTGATGTTGTGCACAGTGCACTAAAAGGGTAAAGATGCAATTATTTGTTGGGACTTCTAAAGATGGGTTCTTTAGCAAACGTCCTTCTTCGGGATAAAATCCAACACCTGACTCAATAGAACTAAATTGTTTTAAATGAGATCTCTCATGGTAATAAACATATCTGCATATCTAAGACAACAGAAAATTCTACATTTATTTTGAGTTAATGGGTAAAAAATAAATACAATGGAAAAAATTATATTGACAATATCTGGTATTCACAGGGGGTTGAAATGAAGGTCAAACATTTATGCACGAAAAATCTTGTTATCGCAGCAATTTGGCATCAAGTGAGGCTTCCGTAATTGAAAGACATAGAAATAATAGAAAAGTAATTAAAGGAGGAAATATTTCATTAAAGCCAATGTAAAGCACCTCTGGCGCAAAGAGGAGTCGTTGTTTCAGCAAACTGAAAGGTGTTTAATTTGATCTTCTAGGGAGTATTCACGCAAGGAATCAAATGCATTTCGAGGGAAGTCGGCCTACCAGGATGTTTAGAGGGACCAGCCCTCTCCTCTCAGTCTCCGTTTCCCTTTTGAACTCTGCCAGTTTCAGTCCCAGCTGAGAGGAAGGAAAGACGAAAGGAGAGAAGAGGAAAGAGGAGAGCGGAGGAGGAGGATGGGAGGGTTGGTGTGTGTGTGTGTGGGAGGGGGGGAGACACTTCCTGCGAAACCTCCAGCAGTTAAGGATCTGAGAGGAGATGAGCTCAGTTCGCCGAGTGAGCTCCTTCCCCCATTTCACAGAAGGTCAAAGAGTACAGAAACACATCCCCTGTCTGCGACAACGGGTCTTAAAGTTATACATCCAGTTTGTAGGAGATGGGTAAGTAATGAGAAAAAATATGATCATTATCATTGCTATAACAAGCAAATGCTTTTTTCGGATTATAAAAATGATGAAGAAATTATTCTTAGATAACTGGCATGTTTTTTTTTTCCTCCAGTGAACAAATATCGATCACGTGCTTTAGCAAAAGATAGAGCGAGTCTATAGGCAGGATGTGGTTAAACTGCTGTCATCTGAGACAGGAGATGGTTGGAGGAAGTAGCTGTATCGATTCCTCTGTGTGTGTGTGTGTGTGTGTATGGGACTGAACCGTCATACAATATTTAAGATAGTATCCATTAAGATAACTGCTCGGCGTTGCTTTGGTTTTCAATGGCAAGAACAGTCATGTGCATATTAACGGTATTCGAGTTTACCCAACGTGCACTACGGATGTTTTTAGGTGAGGCATTTCAGGTAAGTTAAGGAAAACTTCTTCCCCACATGTGAAGTAAAGGGTAGAACATATATATTTGTAAAAGGTCTTATAAGATTTTCACAAAAGTGCTGAAAGGGTTGACCTGTTTTTTGTCACACTCAGTAATGCTTTCAGGTAAAGCACAAATGATTCTTTTAGACTGCTGGATGTGAGATTGTGAATGCAAGCTGGACCTTGGTTACATTCTTCTCTCATAAGTCTTCTTTTCAGCAGAGCCTCGTAAGGTATTTCATAACTTGTCAAAGGCTCCCAGGCTTCCTTTCTATCAGGAAAAAGTTGAACTTTTAATTTTATAGCTAAATAAAATCCAAGAGTCAAAACCAATCCTTTAGCTTTTTGTGCTTTATATCTTTTTTAATTGGATGCATTGGAGAACATGTCACACATGTCACGATACAATTTTCAGGGTGGACTCAATGGACCAAAGCTAAATGCAAGATGGTTTCCTTTTAATCCAATCCACAAGGTCATGTATCAGTACTCCCCGTTCATCAAATGCTTTACATGGATCAATGCAAAGCCAACACCGATGACTGCCGGGGTAACATGGTCTCCTTTGATCCATTATTAATAATGCTGAGCCACTTCTTTTTGGTGTGTTTTGAGTGTGTCTGAGAGAGAGGTTCCTCAGAGGAATATTTTGTGCACACAGCACACATTACTGGCAGTCGCGAGAAAAATTGTCCTTGGCAAATTGCCTGGAAAAAGTTTTTTAGTATCGTCCTTGTTGCCTTGTTATTAATGTAGTTGTTGATTAATGTTGCAGCCGTTTAAGTAATCATCACTATCGATGTTGTCATCATCCGACTCATCTTGAACCAGGTTGAAATCTCTGTGTGCTTTTGAGCCTTTTGTGTATCAACTTAAAAAAAGGAATAAATTAAGCAAAAACAAAAAATAATCGAAAGAACTCAACAAAATGAAGTGAGTCACTTTAAGTTCACTGCTCGTACACTTTTATTGTATTATGTAGCCTATCAATGAATACACATTATTGACAACTTCAAAATAAAAGCCTTGACATCTCTACCAAGTCAAATCAAAACTCCTTTTATGCTGATTCACGCAAAGAACAAATTAAAGTATGACACAAACATCAGTAATGATAAAAATAAACCTTGTCCAGTTTGTCCTTGTGTTTGAAGCAAGTAAAAACAAGTCATTGTATCAATTCTACTATCAATGCTACTTGGCTTTAGAAGTAACACTAGGTTACTTCTGAAGATAGCTAGTTAGCCGGACATGCTAACATTCGCAGACCAACAAACATTCATCTGTGCCGTACACGTTTGCTTCTGTTTTTTGTCATTGAAAAAAAGAAACCACACTCTTAAACTCTTACTGCTCGTGTTTGTCAGCCTGGGGAATCTTTGATCCTTCAAAAGAAAAGGGTGGATTTGGATACAAAAACCACAAGAAAATGCTTTCAGCGAATGACACCGTTCACCCAGAGATACAACACAAAAACAACGTTTTTCATTTAATGGGACCATTAAGGGATCTCTAAAGGGACCTCTTTGAATGTCTGACATTAAAGCAGCGCAAGGCAATTTCACATACCGGCAGCTGCAAATGGGGAAGCAAGAGATAAGTGCTTGAAATGTAATGAGTTTAGTCGCCAGAAATCCAACAATGTGACTTCGGTGAACTGCACTTGGCATGCTCATCTTAACCAATGGAGTACCAGAGCACACCTGAGGAGCAATTAAGGTCTAACGTTGGTCCAGCTTTCTCAGAATGGAGAGCTCTCACTTGCTGTAGACTTCATTGAACGTTCGGAAATTTGTGTATTTTTTTTTTTTTTTTTGTTGGAAGATTCTTGCCATTCAAGACAATCTCACACTTCTGTGGGAGCCAGAAGCTTTGAATCTCTGGAGTTTCACTACCCAGAAATGTGATATCAAGTCAGCAATTGCGTATGAAACACCAACATTTCTTCTTTGCGGTCTGGGGGATCATTTTTTCAGCTGGATCAGCCCTCTGAGGGACACGTTATGGATGGAGGGAATGTTTTACAGTATATTTAATTTTTGAGGTTTCCTTTGTTGCTTCCTCTGGGTGGAGACCATTTCCTATCATTGCCCATATCCATCACTTACATTTAATTATAACAAACTCTCCAGAACTGTTGTGCCTTTTTGTTTTTTTTTAATGAGCGCATGATCTTTCAGGTGTTTTTGTCTGATTCGATGATGGAGTACGTTCTGAAAGGCCTTCGGGGATTTTTTTCCTTCGGTTATTTCTTCATTTTCCAGATGGCGGGGAAATCCCGAGAGTTCGCCTTGAAATATGCACAATGACAGCAGAGTTACAGTGTTCCCCTTGTTTAATTGAGTTTCAGTTTTTGGGCCCCCACCTCGCTGGGACTTTGAGTCATCCAACCTCGCTGAGGTTTAATTGCTTTTGGCTGTCGAGCACCTCTGGGAGAATTGAGGCAGCTGAACAGGATTCCAGGGTTAGGAGGTACTCAGGCACATTTTCACTCAACTACGATGCTTTTTTTTACACTCACCATGCAGAGAATAAGTTGATTTTCAAATAAATCTGCATTATGGATATACACCCCTAGCACCTCTTTATTCACGTTAATGTCAAATGTGTTAATTACTACAAATTATGGAGTGCAGTCAAACCCATCCCATTCGTGCGTTCTCTACTGTATGCAACGACAAAAGGAAGACGATTTTATTGCATGTTCAGCCCACATAACCCGTCATGATTACATAACAGTAAAGCTGTGTGCCTTATGTTGGCGAACAAATGTCATCTTACTCACAAATTCACTTTTTCTCCTCCAAAGAATTGCCAAAGCTGCTGCACTCCTTTGTGTGCCGACGTTAAAAGGAGAGCCTTGAATTAATTTTTGTCGGTGGCAAGTCTACTCTTTTCTGCGCCGACGCCGCGGTACCTCCTCAAACAAACAAAGGGCAGTTTTCTTATTCCACCTTGATTCGAACGAGCACAGTCGTTACTAACTGCGAAGAGCAAAGATTGCACTCTGGGTTGCTCTCAGCTCGGCAAGGCAAGCTGCTCTCCGGTTGCATGCATGTGAATGTTTCTAATAAGGTTTCTAATAATAGTGTTGCCGCAGCTTCTTCCATCTGTGATCCATCCTCAATCTTTGTGCTTTGCTCTGAGATGACTGATAGGCGAGGACTCAGTGTGCTGCACACAGCTGATAAGCCAAATCTGCGCAACCCATGGACTCGCCTCTAATCTCCACACACAGTTTGATTCCAGTGGTTCCCGTCACCTGACCTTGGCAGTTTCATTTAGAAAGGCTGAAGAGATATTATCTAGTGGAATAGTATTGACAGAGCTACTGGGTGTACACTTTGACCCTTCAAACCGATATATGTTCACAGCAATGGCTTCGGGAAAAATCTTTAGCGCAAGTGTTGTTAATTAACCGGTCTTTCTCAAATATCTCAGGCTGTTCTCATACAGCGTTCGGAGCAATAACTACGAAAAGAAACGCGCTGTAATTCAACAAGAACCGGTCTTTCACCCAGGAGACCGCTGTTTGTGCCATGCGTGGAATAAGAAGTATACGTTGAATACTAGTAACTCCCATACCTAATTAACGGCACTTCTGCAGATATTTTAACCCACACGTGTCAAACTCAAGGCCCGCGGGCCGAATCTGGCCCGCCACGTCATTTTATGTGGTCCGCGAATCCACCAGCAAAAAAGAAAAAAAAGTTTGTTTTTTTTTTTAATTTTGGAAAAAAAAAATTTAAGTTAGACTTGAAAATAAAAGTATCCCAATGGTCGAAATTATGAGATAGAAAGTTGAAATTATGAGATAGCATGTTGTCTGTGTACTGACATTAAAACTATCAGGAGAGGCAACAGCCCGTAAAGAGGTTTTCCAACAAGTGATTGAGTTGAAAAAGATGACAAATAATCCCAAAATGTCCACGAAGAGAAAAATTGATGCAGAGGGAAGAAGATGTAATTTAAGATGGGAAAGCGAATACATGTCTGTGCTTCAAGGAGAAAAACGGGTCTGTCTTCTGTGTTATGATGCGTGTCGGTGATGAAGGATACAATTCATGTCGGCATTTTGACACCAAACACAGAGCTAAATTTAGCCTTCAAGAAAAACAAAATTGTCCAAGAATTAAAAGGCAGACTGCAATCACAGCAGAATATATTCACAAAAGCTACAGCCCAGTGCACGCTAAAGGTATGTGAGCAGGTGTGCTCCGACCAGATACAGACTTTTACAAATGTCAGTTTGTGAAGAAACACCATCGCAGACCGAGTTCAGGAACTAACAACACAGCTAGCTAAGAGACGAGATACATCATCTATCAGTGTTTGTAAGAGGCTCAAGGCAGACCTGACTCTCAGTGAGGAGCTCTTGGATGTAGCTGCCATGCACGGGACGACGGCAGGGAGGGATATTAGTGATGCAGAGAGGTGACAAAAATAGCTTTGAACAAAGTTAATGTAATAACTTGTGTTTGATGATATTTGTCTTTGTCGGCTTGTTATTTTCTTTAAAAGTTTGATCTTTGATAGAGTAATGTGGGTTTCTTAACCCTAAATTAAAATGATTTATGTTATAACAACAGAAATGTGCTTAAATATCATTTTACATTTATATAACTGCATGTACAATATTTTTACACTTGAATAAACAATAATCAAATGCAGAGACAGTTATTTAACAATATGTTAGGAATAGTTACATTTACACAGTCTTACAGTTACAACCGGCCCTTTGAGGGCGACCGTGATGCTGATGTGGCCCAGAGCGAAGATGAGTTTGAGACCCCTGTTTTAACCCAACCCACCATCTTCTCTTAAAACTAACCAAGTAGTTTTGTTGCCTAAACCTAAAGAAGTTCTTTCCTGTGGAGACGTAAGTTTATTTGTTACAAGTGGAAATTGACATGTGTTGCTTGACTTTTGTAGGAAAACGCACGAAAACTGAGGAGTATCTTTTTCATAAGATATCATATGAGCCGTTGTATGAGGATACGAATTCAGTATTAACAGCTCCTCTAAGGGAAGTTACTGAAACAGTGGCAACAGTCAAATCTGCTCGAAGGCTTCAACATGTTGTCACGTCGTGCATTTAAAAGCATACTGCTTTGAGAGTAATCACAACATATGCCTGCCTCAATGATCCAGGAGCTGGTAGTGCAGGGCTTTCCAACAAGAACACAAATATAGCCATGTTAGCAGCTCTGCAAGGCTAAAAGCTATGCTAACATGCTGATATTTCCCAGTACAACTTTATTTTACCCTTGTTAGGGCAAGCAGCAGCTCAGATACAAACACAATACATGGGAACTAGAAACAACGAGAGGCTACGATGTTAAAGCATAACTATAAACATTTAAAAAGGATACTCAAAGTAATGACAAAAGCTTAAAATAATGTCAATTGAGCAAAACAAAAGCATCCAATGTGGAATTAATATTCAAAAGAGCTGACCGTTTCCAATCTGTCGTCACGTACGATGCACATAAAAAAAAACTGTGTTACCATGGAAACTAAACCAAATCATTCAGAGGCTGACACCTGATTGGTCCATATCTGACCTTGGCGGGAGGCCGATCGGCTTCGCAAACAGTTATGCTAATGATGGCGCATCTCCACCCTGCTGCTCCAGGATCCCGGAGGACTTCTCCTCCCCTCTTCCTCCCCACTGGGACACCATTCACCCACAGTTCAGACCCTGCATGTGTTGTACGATCAAAGTATTTGTGTGGGGCTTGGACTGCAACGTCCCCTCCCTCATGCGAAAAACACTTTGAGAGGCTCTCTGCTGAGCTAAGGCAATCAAATACATTACAGTCCATTAACAAACAGCCGCTGCAGGAGTGTAATTGTGATTTAATAGCCTGAGACAGCAGAGGTGGCAAACGGATAAGACAAGTTTGATTAAGAGGACAATCACTACGTGTGAACCATCTTCGAAACGTGCTTAAACGTGTGCTAAGATGACAAGCTTTCGTCTGTGTGTTATTTATACACCACAACACTCCCATGTTTCTCTAATCTCATAAAAGCGTGATTCCCTTAATCATTTCTGTTCACAGCTTGACAATGAGCCCGTTTTGCGTGGGACTTGGGGCGAAATTTTTTCTCCCGTGACAACGCAAACTTGTCATTTTTTTTTAACAACAAAAAGAGCTCTCAAGAGGCTCGCAGCTCATCAGAACAAAGCGACGTCCGCGAGTGAAATTAAGATTCGGAGGCAAATTGAGTTACAGCGCAGCAGAAACAAATGCCCAGCGGGGCTTCAGCTGACAACTGATAAGCGTCTGTGGCTCAGTGTTTAGCATCGGTGGCGCAGTAGGGGTTTTGGGGGGGTTTGATGGGTGGCGGGCATGCTAAGTTGGGCAGGTGGGAGTCCTGGGTGCTTTTTTGTTATTGGTGAAGTAAACACACTCAGCAGGAGGTGTGTGTGTGTGGGGGGGGGGGGGGTTCACTCTCTGTGTCTCCTGCACACAAAGTGATTTTGTGATGCTCCAGTTTCTCTAATCTTTAGGGGGTTCATGGAGATACTGTAAATTAACTAATAGATAAACAAACACACTCTCAGAGGCGTTGTGCTTCAATGAGAATGGCTGGAATTTGGATTAGCTGTGACCCAAGTGTGTGTGTGTGGGGGGGGGGGGGGGCAAAGCCGCTGGACAGGTCAAAGCCCGGAGGAGAGGCTCCTTAGAAAGATGGAGAGAAGAGAAGAGGGAGTGTAAATGGCTTCGCTGGCTCAATCATAAAGTTCATATTTGTCTAGCTAATGAAACGGACAAAACTGCTGTGCAATCGCATATACCTGAATTAATCGTGTTCGCATTCTTTCATAGTAAAATATTATCAAAACCTTCTACCGGTGTTGGAAATGTGTCGGGGTAAACACAGGCATCCCAAGCTGACTAATCACAGTTATTGCTGTCAAAGCTAATCTAAGGGCAACTTGAGGTAAACTGGTAGTACACTTGAAGTATACTAAATTATATATATAAACTTATTATATAGACTTTAAAACACTTGTTTCGATTTCTTTTTTTTGCGTTTAGCCCCACGTGACAGCACATAAGCAGATGGGGCCCTTTAAGACTTTATTTGCAAAACTAAATGTCGCCAGACAAGCATGCTCACAATGATAATGTCAACGTACTGACTTTGAGCAGTTTACTATGTTAACTATCTTAGTTTAACGCGTTAGCATGCTAACATTTTCTGATTAGCACGGAACTCTAAGCACAGCTAAGGGTTGAAGGGAATGCCATTAGTTTTGTAGGCATTTGGTCGTAAGCCAAAGTCAAATTGACATAATGACCCATTGATGGTGTCTGAAGTAAACTTAAAAAAAAGTTATCCCGAAGGGACAACGAATGTCCTTTGGGAGGAAGAATTTATCCTCTGGGAACCATGAATGCCTGAACAAAATTTCATGGCAATCTATCCAAAATTGTGGACCAAAGTGGTGGAATAAATTTCAAAAACTACGTTTTGTGTCGAGTCGCTTTAAGTCAGTTTCTCAACCTTGAGGTTGGGACCTCACATTGGGTCACTTAATAAGCAGATGGGAAGACTTTTAATAAATTTTTGTTTGACAAAACAATGTAAGAAATACAGACATATCATTTCTATGTTATCAAAATGGAACTCATTTTTATAGTTTTTCAAATAAAATGTAGCGGTAAATTATACTCAAATTGATATGGATTGGGCTTTAGATGTGAAAATGTCCTGCTGGTTAAATTGCATGTTATGGCAGAAGACCACAAAAATGATTGTTCATGTGTCCCCAGTGGATCGTTGGCTCCAGCCCACCGTAGCCTCCATGATGTTGACTGATATTATTGCTATGAAGGAGATACAATTAGAGCTCAAGCAGGCGTTGAAGACTCTCTCCTGACAACATGCTCAAACATGTGTTGAGTTTGGCTCCCGACCAAAAAGGCCGAGCCGGAGAAGCAGATGGCAAGGAGAGGAGGTGAAGCAGGAGGTCAGCGGTCTGGATGTAGTCCAGGGTGAGGATTAGACATATGGCAGACCGGAGAGGAGAGGATATTGGAGAAAGATGAGGAAACGCAGTTCACCGGGATATAGAAAAATCAGTTGTGCGGAAATTCAAGTAGTTAATGTCAAGCGTAAATGTTAAAACTGCTCTGAGCTTTCGAGTCAAAGCTCAATCGGTGCCAAAATCCCCAGAAAAATCTCGCGCTAGCGAGCTCCCTAGCAGACTGAATCCAATGAAACATGAGTCAGGAACTTTTCTGGTGATCTGGCAGCCGCTCTGCACTTCACCACAGAAACATTCCACCGAGAAGCCGTTCCCACAGTCTCCTCCCAACACAGTCCCCCATGGAGGGCAGCAGTGAGCCAATGTGAAACTGAATTAAGAAGAAGTTGGTGTTGTGAAAGTGAAAAGTGTTACTTATTAGTACAACGTCTTCACTAATTCACAATAATGACACACTATCTAGCTGATGTTCCAGGCTGAATGATAGACATTTTGAAAACAATATGATTTTTTTTATCAATTCCCAAATAAAAATGTCCTTGTTTTTGCTTCATAACCTGTAGTTGAAGCGTTCTCTGACTCTTGTATACAAAGCCTCTACACTGTTACTTTGCCAAGTTGTGTCAGCATTTTAGATTAGGCCACTTTTTTTTTGGTTTTGTTCCCATGTTGCACCAGTTCATTCATAATGAACCAAAGGCTCGTCATTAGGCTCAAGCCTCAGAGCCACAGGGAACACGTTCTTCTCTTCAGCCTCTTTTCTCAAGACTTCCAGCCCGGGTCCAGCAACAAGCTTATTCTGTAAAAAATAGAAGAAAAAAAAGCCCATTGTTTCGCTTTCAGCCCATCTCTATTTTACAACTGTGCATGACTGATTGTCTGAGGCAGGAGGATTGGGGGGGGGGGCAACAACAATGCACCACCAGTTTAGACCTATTGATCCACACGCTCCCAGTCTGCGTCCGCCCAGCTGGTCCTGTAGGAAAATGAAAAACTCTGTGTGGGGGGGTTGATGTTAGCGGCTGCTCTCACACACACAACTTGGGGGAAGCTTGCGTTCACATTCGGGGAACTTCAAGAGCGTGTGAGAATATGCTGCGTGGATGACGCCTGCTTCTTTATTGAGCTGCCGCGTGGAACACAACAACTCACTTCCACCTCGGCCTCGACTTCAGGCGGTCGATCGCACGTAAAAAGCAATAAGCGGGTGATAGATGATCCCCCCCCCGCTCAATCGAGTTGTTGCTTTTGCCATAACGGTTCATCCAAGGGATCTTATTTCTTAATCAAGATGGAAAAGCTTCTTCGCTCCTACAAAGATGGTGATGAATAGTTTCCATCTCCCTCTAAGTCTGTTACTGCAGACAGATTCAGATGTTTATTCTGTTTTGCACTGGAGAGTGGGTAAAGGGTATTCGGCTTAATATTAAAACTATTTATCAAAACGGTGCATGCGGGAAATCCTGAGTGATACTTTAAAATGGTCTCAGGATAGTTTGCCCTTCATGAATCAAAGTCAACTAAGCAATCATGAGCTTTTTTTTTTTTTCAAGGTTTGATACACTTATTTGTTTGAAATTAAGAAAAATGTCCAATGAGGAATGGCATCCTGTAACATCCGACGCCTTCCAGCTCCATTTCAAAGCACACAGTTTGTCACTTGTCAGATTAATGGACTGGAAGGCAGGTGTAAACAAAAGAATATGAAGACAAGATTCTCTAATTCTCTTTTCTTCAGACAATTTTTGTCTTTTGGGATTGAGCTGCCAAATGCTACAATGGAGCTCAACCATTCCATGTGCCAGATTAGGAGTGGCTTCTTGTCACATTTCTCTCACATAAATGCCACCGCTGTATGTGTGTGTGTCATGTCTGTGTCAGTCTATTTGTCTGAGAGGTTTATAATAAACAACAGTACGAGTTTAGAGCCATGCTATTCACCCTGTGAGGAGCATGGATGTCTGAAACAAACGTCATGGCGATCTATCCAATAGTTGTGAGGATGTTTCACTTCAAAACCAAAAGTGTCAACATTGTGGTGGTGCTAGAAGTGACCAAAGTCAGTGGGACGGATCATCTGGGAACCATGAATAACTGCACGAAATGGTGTGCCAATCCATCAGATAGATGTTGATATATCTCACAGGATATGTGAAAACTTTGACCTGCTGGTGGCGCCAGACCAAAAGAACAGGGGATTAACAAGTAACAAGGATTCATCCTCTGGGGACCATGCATGCTTGTTCCAAATTCTTTTGCAATCCATCGTTGTTGAGGGACACATACAGGACAGGACAGGGTCTCTGCCAGTTCGGTCCACGGTTGAGAGTGTTTAAGACCAGAGCTGGGCTTTAGTAGGATTCCTTACTTATTACAGTATCTGGGTCAGGCTAAATACTGTTGAAGGCTGGACCCGGCGGTAGAGTTAGGGTTAAATTGCCACAAAGCTGTTGTGTTCTTTGTAAGGATCGGTGTCAGTATACCGCCGCTATCATAGCGAGTCAGTGATGAACAGCTGCATTCATGAATTTCAGAGAGTGTATGAAAAAGAACAATGGAGGCAATAATGGCAAGAAACCAGGTTTTTCCAGTTAGTTGTGTCCGTCACTCAAATGCTCAAAATGTCAGACATTCTGGTTTATGTGGCAATAATAGAGAAAGTGTTATATGATCTACACCTTGCACAGCAGAGTTGTGTGTTATGTGTCCCTTGTGTTTCTGGTGAAAAAAGATGCAAACTCTAGAAAGAAGCCCATGCTGTGTAGTAGTAAAGGACTGACATTAAACCTGATTGCAGCTGTTGTTTTGCTGAAAATTGTTCTCCTAACCTTATGAATGCATGAACAACATCAGATAGCACTTAAAGCTGAAAGGAAAATGTCATTTTTGGCTTTCTTGCTGAGAACTAGATGACAAGATTGTCCCCTCTCTCATGTCTTTACACTGAATATAAAGCAGTTGTTAGCTTAGCTTCACACAAACAACTATCCTGGCGCTGTCCAAAGTAGGGGGTGTGAATCTTTTAGTGTCTAACGATTCTGTATTTGATTTAGAATTTTGGGGTCAGGATTCGATCCAAAATTAATTCTCGATTCACAATTTACAATTGCTTTTAAGATAGACGTTATCATCTCAGCAATGTTTTTATCTATCGAAATACCCTGCTTCAATTCATATTTGTTGGTGTTTAGCCTTTTTTAAAGGCTTTATTCAGATAATTTATTCAAGGATTTATTCTTTTTAGGGTGATGATCACAACATATGACTACAGACGTTCAAAGCTTCCTCCGAAAACCTCAGTAGAACCTTAGAATGTAAAAATATATATATTTGGCACAGCCCTAATTAAAATACAATGCAGTTATTTCAAAGCGGCTTAGAGTGGGGGAGCAGAGGGAACAAACCGCTTCGCTGTGTTTCTTGTACAATAGTGTTGAGAAACCAAATTGATTAAATGTTCCCCCGTTTCGTCAGCACACTGTGCAAGCATTCATAACAAACCACAAAATCCGTTTATATGCATATTTTTCGAACAGAAATATGTGCTGTGGCTTTTACTGTCCATCTGTATCTCTGTTCTTTTGTTTAAAAAAACATTATAATAGATTTTTGGAAGTTTAGATTGATTAAGGATTCTAGAAAATATGAATGTCAATTTATACATGATCGATTTTCCCCCCAGCTTTAGCCCAAGGGTAACAAAACCTGCCAACCAGCACCTCAAAGCTCACTAATTAGAGTCACATGTTATATCTCCTTCCCAAACTAAAGTGTAAATTTACAAGTTATGGTTTCATTAGGTGCCATGTGTTTCTGAGCTTGAGAGGTTCTGATAGGCATCTTTCAACAAAGCCAGGCTAGCTGTTTACTCCGTCCCAGCGAAGTTATGCTAAATGCCTGCTGACGATAGATTTATGTTGCCTCAACAAGAATAAACACATTCCCCAAAATGTCGAACTTTGCCATAATTTGGCTAATTAAAAGAATAAACATCAACATACTATAGACTTAAGGACAAATCTTAATAAGAGCTGTTACTTCACTCTATATATTGTAGCTGCAGTATGCTAGTCCACTTAGAATCATAAGGAATTTGTTTTAAGACTATGGATTAGACTTAAATCTAATATAAATGCATGTTACTTGAAAAAAAAAAAAAGGTTTCCTCCATGCAGCCATAAGGAGCCCAGTTGTGCATCTTTCATCTCTGACATTTATTTTTCACCTGACAACCCTGTTTTCCTGCCGCCCGACAACTCAATACATCACAGACCTTATGTATGTGATGAAGTCATTCCGTGATATATCGGCTCGCTGTGTGAGGAAAAGCAGTTTGCATGCTCGGCAGCCCCCGGGAATTTACCGAGGCCTGCACGGCATTGTCTGCTGCCAGCGATACTGTAGCAGACGACACAATGTAGTCTGACTCACAGAGAGCGTTTTGTTCCATTCAGCCGCTACAAAACCTGCTTTTCACTGCGATGTCAAGACGGTCAGGACTCCAGTCCAACTGTGAACTCCGCTGTGTAAATGCTGATCTATTTAACCCATTTGGTACGGCATCGCTGGTGATTCTGGGTTTTTTCCAGTAAACACAATGCTGTTTCTTTTGTGCACCACAACCTACTTAAGTAAATATTGTGAATTTAAAAAAATGCACCCACAGATTTTTATGGTATTTCAGAAGATGTATATTATGAGTTGTATCATAATTTTTGTAACTGGTGTATTTACGATCTTAGAACCTGTGTATGACTGGATTGTTTCACAAGCAGCCATTTTACAAGCTCATTTTTAAACCAATGAAAAGCTAAATAATCACAAAGACATTAGCCGATAGGTTCCCAGATTGAATTTCGGCCAATGGGTTCCTTCTCTTTCGCTCTCCACACAGACTGTTTACCTGTACTCAAAGAAAGCCTGCTGGAACGTGATTGGTCAATATTACTCCGACTACAAATGTAAACTAGAGCACTTGTGACACACAAAACGTATCATGTGTTTATAGAGATTAGTGCATTTATTATCCGACTCAAGAAGAAATGTCTTGATCCAGTTTACCGTGAATGAACTGAACTTCTGCAGGTTTGGACTGAAGTACTTGTTGCTATAACGACAGCTCCATACTACCTTTTAAGCCGGTCTCAAAGAACTGGCGAAAAAAAACAAAAAAAACAGGCTTTTGTTGAGTCACCAACAATGAAATGAAGCTAGTTCAGTGATCTATTTACAAAGAACAGGGATTTACAGTATATTGTTGCCAAAACTGGAGCTCATTCTCCGCCCCGGCATCAATAAACCACCCAAAAGTAATCCACCAGAGCACATATAGATCCAGTGGGAAATATGTGTGTGGTTTAACTCCAGGCATGTTTCCGTGTACCACAAATGAAAAAAAAAAAGCTTTTGTTCAAGAGAGCAAATAAAGGTTAAAACCCACCTTCATATTTGAGCTGTTAGTCTGAGTGTTACAGAGCCGGAAACCAACAGGCCTCATATAGGCTGCACCTGTGCAATCACGACAACGCATCACAGGTGTGTCCTTTGTGCTAAGGAGTCCGATTGAAGGATGAAAGAAAACCTTTTCTGTGCATTTAATAACTACGATGGGGTTTTTGTTCTAAATAGTTCTGCGACTGTATTTTTGTAAATTAAATGTAACTTTAAATGAGGAAGTGGATTTTTTTTTCACCCATTCTTGCAACAGTTACTTCTTTTTTACCTTTAATACATTTGTAATCTATAATACACCTTGTAACTATGCTGTGGCTTCATAGAAACATTTTGCATCCCTTCATGAAGCATTTTATGCCCCATTTTACCAACCGATCCTTGATAGCAGCCTGAAGTTGTGCAGAAATTACTCCTGTTACCTTTCAGAGGAACGCGTGAAATTTGGTGGGACCCCCAATGTTGCAATGGTTAGAATAGTACGATCTGTGCCAGCATCAACACAATCAGTTTATAATTTAACGTCTTTCGCTCAATGAACAGCAAACACACTTCTCTTCAATTTCATTTGCATTTATTCAAAAGGGAAAATATATAATTCAATAAATACTGCGGAAACAACATTGGCAAAGACAACCGAAGGTGACATCAACATTCAAGAAAACATGACAATGCACACCGGGGGGGGGGACAGATAAGAAAATCAAGATGGGCGACTGAGCTGCCAAATGTTACAGCGCGGGCATTTGAGCAAGATAAATCAGGGACGTTACATTAAAAGTGCATCAATACCGTTGATATTTAAACAGATCCTTAACTGTACTGTTGGAGGAAAAAAACAACACAAATTTACACTGTAAACACTGTTCCTCAAGACTTTAGAAAAGTCGCTCATTTTCGAATTAACGCACATATGTTGTTTACATAAAATCAGATTCCAGTGACGGCCCGGTCACACCAGAGAGTGGAAACAGCAGAGTTCTTTTTCCTCGTCTTCGCAATATTTGTTGGTGAGCTGCTGTTGCTGGTGAGCTAACCGCTAACGCACTAGCCAACCTAGCTAACTCAAATGTAGCTCCATTAGCTTCACTTTTTTATTTTCCGTCTATGCCAATGACAGCCTCTGCCGTTTTATTCTCAGTATTGTACATTCAATCAAGTAGTGCCAATGATCGTTTTCATTATTTATTAATCTGCTGATTATCTTCCTGATTAGTCATTTAGTCTGTAACATGTTGAATGAAAAAACGACAAACAATTGACGGATCCAAGCGGTTTGCTGGCGTGACGGGGCCTTTATGAGGATTTTACCCAACAGTGGAGTCTACACATTTCAGGGAAAAAGCAGAGCGGCTCTGACGTTTAAGATTCTAATAAACAAGCTTTAATTGTTGCTTGCATATACACTCCCTCCTTAAAGTGCGGTGGGAAAATGACTCATTGCTCAAACCAGCTGTCAAAACAGACGATTTTACACAATTAAACACATTTTCACTTCGACTAAAGCTCTCCGACCCATTAAGGGTCCATTAAAAGGGTATTTAAACGTGTAATGACAGATATTTCAGTGTCACTAATTGACGCTGCATTTGTTTATAAGATGGAGGAATCATTGGGCAAATCCTGGAGGCCGACCCACAGCTTTGAGTCCTTTTGCTCGCGGCTCCCGGTGCGATACAACAGGAGTCCATAAACCTGTCAGCGTAGAGAACAGTTAGGATGATCTGTCTTTGTGTTGTCTGTAGCTGTTGGCGTGAAATTAACGGGCACAGAATGGCGGTCCGACTGCTACAGACGTGCGGTTGTCAACTCAAGGATCGCTCAGCGGTTCGTGGTTGAAACAACAGGGTGGGGCTAAAAACAAAACAATGATGCGGGTTACACACCGACGACTTCACATTATACCGACGACACATCAAGAGACACGGGACACACAGCGGCAGGTTTCCTTTGTGCAGCACTGAGAAGTTCCTCTTTCTAGTGTCTAACAGTCACAGGAACGAGCAAAAGGTCTTTGATCCGGCACAAACGCCAGCAAACCCCCCCCCCTCCCTCCTCCATCGCCGCTTTTGGCTCTCCTTCAAATGATCACATGCTCTTAAACCCCTCTTCCGTTCACGAATGAGCGTATACTAATGACATCACTCCTGCTCATTTCCTGCCTCGAACCGTGTCCGCTCCGTCCTCCCCGGAGGGAAGCGGGTCACTTCCCCGGGCAACTAGCTCGCTGACGGGTAGCTTCATCGTCTGGCGGGGCAGGGCAGGGGGGGGGGGGGTGTTTCACGTGGGTGGGAATGCTGCTACGCGTTGAGTTTTCCAGCGACATGAACATGAATTGAAGCCTATAAAACCCCTCTCCAGACAAACAAGGGGTCTTTAGCATGCAGGAAAGAGCGTCGCCCCACAGCTCCCTGCTCGCACTGTGCCCGGTCCTCGTTCTCAGTCCGATCCCCCTAAGTCTGATCGGTCACATGACCGAGCAACTTTTGGCTTTGTCCTTCCGCAGGTCCGAGGCCACGGCCGCCAGGTCGGGCCTGCCGGGCATGTGTGAGATCCTCTTGTTGCCGCGGGGGGCCTTGCTGCGCTTGACGTTCTTGTTGCTCTTGTTGATGCAGGCCAGCGTGGCCACGTGGAAGATGTCCCTGACGCTGTTCTCCGACTGCTGGGCCGAGCACTCGATGTAGGGCGCCGAGATCTGCTTGGCCATGCTGGAACCCTGAGGAGGAAGAGGTCGAATGCGGTCACAATACGGGAAAAAAAGGGCTTGTAACAAAAATGACGTGATTTTCTCTCCTAGGGATCAGCCATGGCGTTAAGTTGAGTACAATGAGCGAATATTCATGAATGACTCCAGGAAAAATGTGTCATTTACAACACTTTGGATCTGCATACCTGGTCGTAGGAGACTGGCGTCTGCCTGTGGTTGGAAAGCTCCACCAGCGTGTTCAGGTCGGTGCGCAGGTCCGACTTACATCCGACCAGCAGCATCTTGGTGTTGGGACAAAACTCCTGGATTTCCCCTTTCCACTGTGGAGGAAGACAAATGCTTGCATCATGTAACAGTCCGAGAGAAAACAATGTCGACCACTGCTAGAATAATATGAGCAGAAAATCAATATTTAGCTCTATTTTCCACTGCGATTAAGTAATCAAATGTGCACGTTTTCCTGAATGACGTGACACAACATCCCATGAATTCCCCCCCCCACCCATTCCTTTAAGCACAAAGGTTAAAGCTGCCACTTCCTGGAGTCCCCCGTGCTTTCAACCCTGGAAGGGAACTACAAATAATCCTCATGTTTCCTCCCGGACAACAATAAATGCTCTGTGATCGATGGCATTTCTCCAGGGGCTTTAAGCTGAGGCTAATGTGCCTCAGGGCTGGCTGGTCAGGGGATCAAGATCATCAACATCCAAAGAGGAAGTTGTTTTGTACAATGTGTCACTTTCTGTCTGCACAAACACCACTTGACTAAAAAGCCAATGCTCATTCCAATCTACATCGTCCGAAACACGACCTGCGACTGACACAACGTCGAGGAAACGCACTTAACAAACGTTGTTTTCATGAGCCTCTTTATCAGTCAGATGACTGACTGATGCAGCACGTCCTGCTTTAGGTTCAGCACACACATGTGGCAGTCAGCCAGCCACAGTCATCAGACGTTAACCGCGTTAACCCCGTGTGAGTAATTGGCGGCTACATCTCGGTTTAAAAGTCAGTCGGTGGAGAACAGCCGCTCCGGTGATTGAACCCGGCCGGCCTCCAGGTCACACTACATCCTAACATCACAAGATCTGCTGTGACTGAGGCTGCAGAAAAACCTCTCGACTGTAGACTTGGCCTTTGTCAGTGGATCAGACAAAATCAAAGACTTTACAGCGGAGGAATTTTTAAGAGTTTAACGGCTAAAAGACATCTACTGAGCTTATCAAAGGCTTGATGATCGCTCCTTGAATGAATGTGTAAGTAAAAAACAGTTAAGAGTGCTCTTAAAAGAAATTGCGACCCCGGTGTTGTCCGGTCTTTCACACTGTGTGTTTTCAGTTCATGAAAGTTAATTGTAACAATTTGGTTGCCTATAAAATGTCTTGTTCCGTTGTGCTTGGTGGGGGGCGACCGTGGCTCACTGGCTTAAGAGGGTTGTCTGGTAACCGCAGAGTCAACGGTTCGATCCTCGACTGGGACGTGTCATGTGTCGTAGTGTCCCTGAGCAAGACACTGAACCCCCGAACCCACTGCTCCCTATATACAGGGATGGGTCAAATGCAGAGGTCAAATTTCGTGTATGTGTACATGACACATGACAATAAAAAGGGTTTATTTCTTAGCTCCACCCTCTCGTGTCACTTCTGGTTGCAAAAAAAACCCCAAGATGGCCAAATCTTTCAGGTGAGACAAAACGGCTTCGGAGAAATGGCTTCAAATGAACCCCGTGTCCGGAGCCCCCTTTACCTTTTTCAGTACGCTGTCAAGGGTTTCAGGGCGGCTGATGTCGAAACAGATGAGGACAGCGTCCGAGTCTGGGTAAGAGAGAGGCCTCACATTGTCGTAGTACGGAGATCCTGAAACAGAAGAAGATTTAAGAAGTTGAAAAAGTATTCACACAACTTTTTTCCCCTGCGAGGCCTAAAATTCTTCACTGAAAAGGAAGTGCCTGCATTGAAGTGAGGGGCAGTAACCACATCTACAGAGAAAACCACAAACAGATTCTTCTGAATCAATGAACACGCCCGAAAGATCACTTTAAACTCCTAAGCATTTCTTGGCAGCTATTCTCATATGGCATGATTGCAGCTCAGCCGTAATCCATAGCAACCGGGGCGAGAAAAACAAAACAAATAATGCCGCATCAGTCGGAAAAATGTGCTGACTACGGCGAGATCACTTGTTGAAGAAATGCTCTCCCGGGGAAGTGACTCCCAATACTTGCAAACTGAAAACATGTGTGAGGGAGACGCCCATCTCTCCGGCAGACTGAAACATCTCCGGGGAGGAAGGGGGGAGGGCAGGGTGGCCTCATGTCAAGATCACATGACGAGCCAGAGCTGACCACACAATCGGCTGCCAAAAATCCGGAGAATTTTGTTTTTGGTAACTGAAGGTTCCCCCTGGGAGGTCCTCTATAAACACTGCCGTGGAGAAAAGTCAGGAATGCACGTTCACGTGCACGCACACACACACAATCAGGGATCTAGTGTTCCTAACCTAAACGGTCCGGATGGGAGACGACACCGTTTATACAATCTGCGCTTCCTTCCAGGCCCGGGCCTCGCACAACAAAGCATGACGATGGTGTATGTGTGCACAATAAATGAGCCGCCGCTGCACACAGAAATCTGAACCATATCTATGTCCACAATCATACATTCCCAGTGTTCAAGCCAGGGCGGGGGGGGGTGAAATGGGCTGGTTAGGTCACTGCTCCATCCAACAGGGATAATAAACAATTCTGTGAATTCCACTGTCTCACTTTCCCAAATGTTGATACACACGAGCCAACAAAGGTTGCAGCTAATTTCTGTGTCGTAATGCCTGAGAAAAAGTGAGTCCGTGAAGTATGGACGCCAAGAACAACCCAGAATAAATCATTTTGATGTCTTGATCTGAACATAATGTGTTTTTGGCTTTCCCCACTCACTCCCTCAGGATCCTTTGTAAAGCCGTCTGATAGGTGACACCACCTAAACAAAAAGGAAGTACAAGTCGAGGAGGAACGTGGGATCCCCTGCAAGAATTTATTTCCCATTTTTCACGGCCGTATTGCATTGTTTGAAGGTTTTTCTTCTTTCTTTTTTTTCAGCCCTGAGTGCCTGGAACCAATCACTGGAAAAATAAGACCCTGCGACTGAAAGGGGAAAGAGTCGGTTGACATTTTACGATGAATTGATTCTTTTGAGCAAACCGATGGAGGGGGAACACACATATCTGAGTGGCTGGGTGGAGTGTGTGCGTGTTTGCGATGCGTCTCTGTACATGTGCTTGTGAAATTACTTGGAGATTTATGTATTTATAGCTGCGAATTTCAAGCCTCACAACACAGAGGATCAAAATGTGCCTGCGGCTTATGCGCAGGTCTGTTAATGGTTTTCATTTGAGACGTGAGAGTTTTTGATAGGAGACGCTCTCTGTCTTGATTATCGTTTACAGCGGAGTCGTAACTGCGTTGAGGTCATTTTGCTGCCAAGCGGAAAGATAAGAGGACATCCCATAGTCCTGGTGACAGCCATCTAATTAGCTCCTGTCATTGTTCTCCCACAGGATCTCTAAATCTGGACAAAGACACACACCCCGTCCTCCCTGTCCGTCCTTTAAACACACACACTCTCCCGCTCTCTCGCCTACTCTTAAACCTATTCCCCCTTGTGCCTCGCTCACAGCAAATGAATGCATGACGACGTGAGAGGAAGCAGTACACTGTGAGACAATACCAAACCTCCCACTGATGAAAAACTAAATGTCTTTCCATGACTGCGCAGAAACTTTTACAAAATGTAAAATTAAAAATGTTCTTCCTTCCCGGTGTGCTGACTTCCTCAACAGCTGGGATGAAAAGCCCCACTTAATGCACATGAAACGAGTCGGAAAATGCATTCTGCTCTATTCGCGAGATTGTGACTCAATATTCAAATCCACAGATGTTCTCTCGACTTCCATCGAACGACAAAAGAATGACGTTTCCCCATGTTGCCTGTCGGGAATACGGTTCTTAAATAATTCCGTGACGTTTCAGACATTTTCTGTTGGAAGCCCTCACACAAAAAACGTCTTACAGACATGGAAATGTACTTTTATCGCACACGAACACACACACACACACACACAGTCCTGAGGTAAGCCAGCTGCGGCCCAACAGTTTGGAGGTATGGTCTGGCAACAGGTCTGCAGGCCTGCTGATTTACTGCATAGCTCACATAGCTTAGCTGGGGGGGGGTGGTGAGAGTGTGTGTGTGTGTGTGTGTGTGTGTGTGTGTGTGTGTGTGTGGAGAGAGAGAGGCGCTACACCTTCAGGGACACCTGTGGAAACAACAAAACAGCGACAGGCACGGCCAGCCATCCCCCACACACATTATCCAGCTTCAGTAACCTCTCGCCAGCCAGACGCATTCAACGCAAACAGTGAGGACGACAAACGGCAATTCAAGCTGAACCGTTGTCAGCTGTTGTTGCTGTGGTTACCGAGATATTTGCTGCTGCAAACACTGCCGTGTAAAACTTATAAAAGGTTTCATTTTTGGGGTGTTTTACGATGAGTTAACAAGGAAAGTACGTCTAACTTCGGTGAAGGAGAGACTTGAATTTTTTTTTTTTTTTTTTAAAAAGGAGTACATTGTTGGATTTTTCTGTAGAAAGAATAGAAATAATAGAAGAATATTTCCTTTTCTTGACATTTTGTGAGTTCATTTGATTGATTTATTGGCCTAAAAAAAGCTAAGAGAAATTGTGAAAAGTACCGAACGGTACAGACGGTTGAAAAAATGTGAACACATCGCTCAACCCTACCTAAGATAAATGCACAATGCAATACGTTATACATTTCTTTGATAAAGAAGATCAGCATGGTTGTGATTTAGATCACAAACTATCAGAAATGTAGCTTAAGATAGCCATTCATCTCAAAACCATTACATTCAGATGTGGATGCACCTAAAAAACGTATAATATACGTAAATGAGTTGATGACAGTCGTGGCCACATCAACAACAAAGTGTGAATCGAGTAGGAATCCACAGAACAACTACAAAAGCATGTGGAGGACCAAGAGGGCAAGGTGTTCAGTGTCAAGACCGGACACGGATTTTAATGGTGGGTGTAACATCACACAGAAAGTCCTTCCAACACATTAGCAGACAGGAAGTCTTTTCATCTCTCCCAGAATTCCACTGCCCTCAAGTTGATGCACTCTATCGGCCACTGTCGGCTCAAGGCTCTCGCTCGCCGGTCGGCAAATTCCAGCATGATTCAATTACCCCCCTTGGAAACGAGGTAGGGCTTTAGCGGACCACGCCACTTCTCTTTCACTCCGCCGAGGATCTAACCCGGCCGGGTACAATGGGGGTCTTTGTAGGCGAGGAAGGAGAAACCTTTAGTCTGAGGAATGCCAGACATGCGGCTCCAATTCGCTGAGCCCAGAAATGTGATCCGATGCAACAATGGCCGCCGACACAAGAGAGTGGAAGGGAGGGCACGGTTTGCAGAGGAGCTTACTGAATGCACAAAAAAGTCCCATAGTTCAACTGTTCAGCATGACAAGAAACACCGCACAGGGAGAAGACCTGAAGACCTGGGCTCCACTATCATCACATATCATCCTTTAAAAAAACTCCTTTATCTTGCTTTTTGCCCCTGTGTTTCAAAGTGGGCCGTCTTCTAATCTGTCGGCAGTTGTTCAAATCAGCCACTAAACAAAACACAAGGAGAAGTTTCCCTTAAGGTTCCCCAGGATAAATATTCCCAAATGAGATCCATGGGGTCCAACACGTGGGTCTCTTTGGGAGTCCTTGATGTGAAAATGCCCGAAAATTCCTGTGTTTTTCCTGATATTATTTTATTGACGCTTGCATTCCTCCTGGCTTCGGCAAATTGCCTCGAGGAAGTTGGAACAAACAGGTCACACTGATTTCTGAAGAGCTAAGCTGCTTCGTGCGGTCCACTCCAACATAAGTACATTAGGAGTGTTTCACGAGTGTCAAATCTGATTAAACTAATTCTGGGATTAGCGCTGAAACAATAAGTTGATTGACAGAAAACAGCATTTTTAAAGTTTATCAATATTTTGAAGGTGTATTTCTGTTTGATAAACCCACCAAATAGCAGACAGACAGTTAGAGACTAGCTTGGTGAACACAGTGGGACATTTAGCAGATAAAAAGCCAGATGTTGGTGGAGATACCAAAGATACCAAACCAGAGCATAAAAGCAGCAAATACTAGACTTGAAACATGACCCTAAATAAATACTAATGTTGCCTGGGGTCAGATCTCACCAGCCATAAGTGCGTCGGTGTTGTGTTTACAGCTTGTTTTCCTGTCCCCAGGCAGCCAAAAAATAACTGTATGCAGGTTTAAGAATCGATAAATTGTATAAAAGGATTTGCTGCTTTTCTCTGTAAATTAGCCATTTAAAGACATCACCTTGGGGTTTGGGAAAGTGTGAGTTTCTTGCCATTTTCTGCCATTTTAATGAAAACGGTTGCCATCTGCAGTTCCCCTGCCTGAGATTACCTACTTTTCAGGTTTTGAGATGGATCTTTGCTCATTTCAACTCGCATGGCAAGAGGCCTCGGGCACACAGGCCCACAGGGGTTGTTCTGTTTACCTTCCCCGTCTTCCTATCCTCCTGTTTACCTCTCACGCGGTAAAACACCTTCGCAGCACATTTGAGACATGTGGGCAGACGGCATTAACCACTTCCTTTTGGTGGTGAGAGACGTGCGAAGCATCAAAGGGTTCCCCGTCGGGCCCCGCCCTGAGGCCTGGGAAGCAGAGCTAGCGCCGACAAGCTGGGTGGGTGGAGGGGGGACGGGGGGACGGACAAATGGGAGGCAATACGACAGGCAGGCATTTACCTTAATGACCTGAATTACTCCCATCACCCTCCCTTTCAAAACACACACGGCAGCCATCTCATTAGGCCACTCGTCACCGCAGAACAAAGACCACCACGGTGTGTGATTGAGAGGGAGGGGGTTGGATTGTTTCTCTTCATCTCTGCGTCCTGGTCTTTGTCCCGGTGCATGCTGGGGTCACACACACACACATACACACACACACACACACACACACCTCCCCGGCACACCTCAGGAGATAAGGGATCGATTGGATTGGCTACGGCCAATGGGTTGTCTCTACAAAGGGGACGAGTCGAGTCGAAGGCCGTATCAATCAGTCTCTGTGTGTGTGTGCATGCTGGGTGGGGGTTAGGATTGAAGGTGTGTGTGCGTGTGTGGTGGGTGGGGGTCTGGCTCCATCTCCGACCCACTGATCTAATAGGAACAGCGCTCCCCCCAACCCCACCCTCGCTGTTTTATGAAGCTGAGAGTAAAAGAAAAATGGCTCCAGGCGGCCAGCCAACACAGCGCAATAAAACAAAATTCTCACCCTGGCCGACTTTCATTTCTTCTTCCCCAGCACGCGCGCACGCGCAAACACACACACACACACAGTAGGGGCGAAAGAATTTGAAACCCGACCTCCCTGCCTTTCGCTTGCTTGCTGAGCTTGGAAACGAGGGTGACTTACTCCGAAGAAAACATCTAACTTGATGCCACTTTTGCAGCTCAAAGGGAGGCCCAGCTGTTATTTGTGCAAAATCTAAATCTGTTAAAATCGATTCTGCGGTTTTGCTTCGTTCTTCAAAGTTCAACAAAGTTGCTGAAACGTCGCTCAGGAATTCCAGGAAAGAGACCCGCAACAGCTGGCTGTGTGCTTGTCCCCGCCCATCACACACACACACACACACACACACACACACACACACACACACACACACAACATACGCCTCGCTCACGCCTCACTGCTGTGCTATTCACTGCTCGGGCATTGATGGATGGGAAAGTGGGTTTGTTTACACACACACACACACACACACACACACACACACACACATGTTAAAGCATACACAAGGGGACACAGCAGCTGGTTTGGACCCCGAACACAAAGTCCAACCAAACAAGTGATAAAAGCTGTTGGACACGCATTGCACAACAAAACTTTCCCCTCAAAAAAAAAAAACCCCGCAGTGGGAAGAATTTCAAAAGTGTGTTCTCCAGATGTACGAATACGTTCAGCCCGTCTTTCCCCATTTCTGCCTTGGCCTTTCCTCAGCTGGGAAGAAATCATAAATCAAATCCAGCGTTTTACACTGAACTGCGACACTAAACTGTTTCTATGTAGGTAAAAGGTGAGCCACTTTCCTAATCTGAGGGGGGGGGCACATGTCTGGCTTGTGGGACCAGCAACTCTAGACTATGAGTAAAGGATTAACCCAGCTTTGTTGATTGAAATGAGTCAGAGATTAATTTCGTTATTCAAAAATGAAAGCCTGGGCCTCTTTAAATGTCACGATTTGGACATATTTTAGGGGAAATACGTCAATGTTGACTTATGAAGACATGGCCAAACACAGATTCAATTTGACCCCCCCCCCCCATCTCCACACAACAGGAGAGCATGTCCACAGGGGTCACACAGGAATTGTGCAAGCAACCCGCATGTTTGGACATGTTCGGACATTTCACCTGGATTGATTTGCATTGAAGATGAAGCACATAAGAGAGGTGATAGGAAGGAAGGGAGGAAGGAAGGAAGAGAAGAAGGAAGGAAGGAAGGAAGGAAGGGAGGCATAATTACCTGAGGTGTCCCACAAACTGAGCTCAATCCTCTGCGTGTCGATTTCAAAACTGGCTGTGTAGTTTTCGAACACTGTGGGGACGTAGCTCTGCAGGAAACAGAAATAAAATACATGAACTTTTGTTGGACATGGCTAAAATGAGGCCTATAAACAGAGGAATAATTCTTAAGTATTATACCTTTTTAATAACTAGTGCCAATACGCAACTAGTACCATAATACTACAGCACTGTTACCACTACTAGAACTGCATTTGTTGTAAGCATTACAGCTACAACAGATACTAATACATATGCATGCATCATATAATATAGGTATAACATTCAATAAATGTCCTTCGTCATTATTAGAGCACCCGCCCTTCTGACACATCAGTTTCCACACAAGCGCGAGGCGTTTTCTCCGCGTGTTAATAACACCAGGTTAATTAGCATCACGTTAATCAGTCCGGGTCTCACCTCGGGGAAACAGTCCTTGGCGAACACGTGAAGCAGGGCGGTCTTCCCGCACTGGCTGTCCCCCACCACCACTATCTTACACTTCACGCTCTGACTGGGCTCCATGCCGGATTTCAGAGATAGTTTCTGACACGAGCGTCTCTCCTTCATTGATTGCGGAAATGGAAATGAAGCGTAAAAGTCCAATCCTGCGCGCGCGTGTGTTGTGGAGTCGTCGACAGCGACAGAAGCGTCTCCCTGCTTGTCCGTCTTCCGTCCGCCTCGCCCGTTGTCTCCGCTTGCTCTGTGCCGGTAAATGCCATTTGCCTGTATTTATAACGTAGCAGGGAGCCAATGGCAGCGGCTCTCCTCCTGCGAGGACGAAGCTCGTCCCTCCCGCGAGCCCTGCGCGTGAGCCACATACAGCAGCCCGCAGGAACTTCCCTCCGTCATGGCGCCCTCGTTCGGACGACCACAACTTTTACATGAAATACATTGAAATAATAATTAACAATATAATATTCGAAAGAAATTGAATTTCACTGTTCTGTGTTGATATGTACAAATGAATAAAAAATACAAATGCAACAATTTTGAAACACTACTTCCTGTTTCCACAACATGACAGGAAGTAAATAAACTCATAATGCTACTAGTTTGTTTGATTTGAGCTGCTAACTACAATTAGCATTCAGTTGAAGGAAGATTACTGAAGAGTAAACCATCATTTAGTCATGGACCTTTCTTAAAAACAATTGTGATAGAATGGAAAATGGGTTTGTTTGTAGTTTGGTTTGAGGCAACAAAGAAAAGGTGAAGCAGCTTAATATTCAACATAAACTTGAGCTTTTAAATTGCATTTTACTCAGTAACATATACGTTTAAAGTCATTATGACAAATGCTCTAGATTAGATAGTTTTCTTTGTGTAAATTCTAATAAAACACGTAAAATCGAAATTACTCTGACTCGATAATTTCCCTTTTAAAAAAAAAAAATTGCAACAAGGAAACCCCTAAAACTGGCTTGGTTTATACGGTCATACTCTATAAGTAATACAACACCTTTTTATTTAAGTATATACAAACTGTTTTTAAATGGAGGCATTCCCCAATCTTACGTACACAGCCGTAACCTTCATGAAAATATTTATTACATCAATTAAACTCAAAGAATGGAGTTGGAAATATGTGTATTTTTTAATCACATGTTACATTTCATGTCAAGCCTGTTAACAGGGGCTTGCTGGTCACAAGTTGTATCTTTTCCTTTACAATCTCTTACAAAACTGATGAATTTGAAGCAATAAACGTGTTGCACTGCCTACTCCTGGGAGGAATCATTTACTCATTAATATATTCTTTAAATAATATGCTGATTGGCAGTTTCAATAAAAAAAAAAAGTTCTTTAATATTGTTTCTGCTGAAACAGTGTACAACAAAGGCCCCTGTGACTCCCAGTTATCCCAAAGTGATGCAGCAACACGCCGTGTTATCTTCATTCTTCTTTACACACATTTCACTCGATTCCTACGGCGAATGAGCCCTCGGGCACCGAATTAGCTGAACATGGCGAGCAGGTATAGATTGACTCGCACGCACAGAGGTTTTTTCTGTAAGAGTGAATTAATTAGAAAAAAAGGCAATAAAACCCAGTGAACCCAGTAACAAGTGCTTGCTTATTTCTAGCGAGCAGCTTTGGTAGTTCCCCTCATTATCGGTGAATAATACACATACTTATTGTGGCACACACAGCCAGGGAAAACATATTAGCTTTCATTCTTCTGGGAAGACAGAAAAAAGGGTAAAATGAAAATTTTTACATTTCCCCTTCGGGCTTGATAACGCTTTTCCATCTTTTTGTGAGTGTGAGCAGACACCCTTCTGGTCTCAAGGCCTCGTCTCTCAGCCTTCAGGCTTCCTTCCCAACACGGCAGCACCACTATCTTTTTTTTTTTTTCACAAAAAAATGGGAAAACAGCAGCGTTCTGCATCAGCTCTCCCCCTCTGTGACGGAGTGATTGGACTCTCTGTGCTGCTGGCAGCGTTCTGCCTTTACAGTGAGACAGCTCCACCCTGCAGGCTGTGTGGTGGGAGTCCCGTCTGTTGTGTGGGAGCTCTGCCTCCAGGACACAACGCTGCCAGGAGAAAAGGGACGGGGGACGGGGGGGGATTTATACTACTATAGCTCTGCTATTTGGCTGCCGTCTCTGTACCGTATGCATTTGACCTCATTCAAATTCTGTCTGAATCAGGAGATTACAGAGATTTTACCTGCATGGGTTGCAAAACAGCCTGTTTGCAATTTTTTTGATGTAAATAAATAAAAACATGCTCCCTAGCTAAACCTTTGTCCTTCCTCTGATATATTTCTTCATGTTCCAATAAATGCAGCTTTCTGAGATTGAAACGGACACAGCAGAGGAGACAGCGAACAAAACCACATTAGCTGAGGTGTTTGCACATTATGCCCTTGTGCCCTTCTCCAGTTTTTTTCAGGCTGGCTGCCTGTGTGTGTGTGTGTGTGCATGTGTGTGTGTGCTACATTCTGCTATAGCCGGCAGCATTGCCAATCTCACTTGGGTGCAGCCACACATTTGGGCCAAAGTGAGACTGTGCAGCAGCATCTTAAAGGAAAATTCCACCCATTTATATTTAAGATATCATCAATTTGTTACGCATTTAGGAGTTATTTAATTTTGTGTGTTCTCTTAACCTTGCCATGTCTAATTTCTACCCAAAATCCCTTGCGACAAACCAAAGAGAAAAGGCGTAAACTTGCCGGAGCATTTCAGGATCGAGAAAAGAGTCTGGTAAAGAAAAAGCTGTAATATTTACCATCATCATTCAGTTGTGTACTGAGGTCTGTTGAGTCTTGGGTCAATACAACTAAATTGGTTCCCTGCCCCCTGCATCTACAGCATGATTGATGCTGCTATAGATAGCACAGCGGACCCAGAACATACAGCGTAGTCAACATTAAAGGATCTTTGTGTGAATGGAATTGGCAGACAAAGTGCAGTTGCCTGAATACTGTACACCGCTCCCAGAATAGAAATGAGGGTACCACCTGTTTCTGGTCACATGCTGCTGTCAACATCCTGTAAATCTCCACGAGGGAATGCAAAACGCTAACTACCCTCAATTAGAGCTAATTTCCCTCCAAAATGTACTCCTTTTGTTTTTTATCTTTAGTAGCTTTCAACTGGTTTTCATCTTTTTATTTAGTGTGGGTTAACAGAAGTTTTAGCTGATAGCTGGGTTCCACAGAGGATCTTGAGGTATCCTTGACGGAAACGTCAATAAGCTCAAATACTGCATCTCTCCTTTGGGAATCCTTTTACCACGGTTGTAGCCACCGTCCTCACTGCCCCACACATATAGAACAATGCAGAGATGCCCTTGGAAAGTGAGGGATTTCTAGCAGCTCTGGGAATGTACTCGACAACTGCGGCACATCTAATTTAAGTCCTTGACTGAACCATTTAGGATGTTCAAAATCCAATTTAAAATCACAAAATAATGATAGGTCCGTACATTTGAACGAATACACTGTAATTAATCAAATCTAAAGCGCACAAACTGTAAGAGGTGAATACTAGATGACCTTGGTGCGTATTCCCGCAATGCTTTATTACACAACTAGGTCAGCAGACATCTATCTCGCAGTATTTTCTAAAGCAGTCCAGTGTGTTGGCTTCGGTAAATGTTGGAAACAATCCGGGAAATCTGCCACAGATATTTTTCAAAGCTATAAATAATTTGAATTATTCATATGGAAAGTACCTCAAAGCAGCAACACTGTAGTTTTCCAATGACGAGCTCACATCCCTGTGTGTTTTGAATGGCAGGCGTCCATTGTTATCTGTGGTATCCAGGTCTGGGTCACGCACCGGTGCCTGAAGCTTCTCGGAGTACCGAAATGAGAGGGATTTGTCAGGTTGTTGCAAGGATTTCCAGGAAATCTCAGGCAATCGCAGGTGCGGTAACCATTCGAAAATGACGATTAAAAACAGTTTCTCCCAACAGGTCACAAAAGATGATGAAGAATGAGTAACAAATAATGTAATTTGAAGTGAATCTTAAGTGGTTTGGTTTTAGCCAGCGGGCCAGCAGTGCTTGGAGGTGTGCGAGGAGTCTAGGTCACTGGGCCGCTCTCCCTCCACCCTGACGGACGTGACAGCATGCTGCCCCACAGTTATCTCTGTCGACGTGCATTCGATCAACGGAGCGCTGACATTTACACACACACACATTGCTTCAGTTCGAGAGGGATTTCCTCGACGGTGAGTCACCGCGACTGGCAAATTAAGGGCAGATTCAAAACAGTTCAGGGGAGAAATAGCGGTGGACGCCACTTTTGTTCGTTATTCAAAAACAAGTGCAAGCGCCATAGGAGCTGTAGAAACATGTCACTGTTGTGTAATTACTTAAAATCATTTTTTCTGTATTGTGAAATCACTTTAGTGATCACTGTACTGTATATACCACTTTGTCCGTTTTTGTATTTTCTTATGAAAATGGTAAAATATAAATTGAATTTGGATTGGAACATCGTGAACATTGCTGAACACAACTGGGAAGATTTCCAAAATTCCTTTTAGCATGAAATGTCTTGAGAAATGTCTCATCCTGTTTCCAGAAACCCTTCTAGTTAATTCCGTTCTTGCATTTTTGGCTCAAGCTTTCGTGGAGGGAAGAAAGGCACGAAAGAGGTGAAATTAACATCAAAAACTGTTTTTGCATGTTAATGATTTGTTGATTTTCTAATGTAAACTCTATTAGGATGGATTATTCTATTTGAATCTCCATTTCTAGTAATTATGAGTAATACTTCAGTATGTCCACACCTTTTATGGGAATACAAAGTTTAACCAAATAATGAATCACCATTACATCAACATTACAGATACAATGTTAGCAAGAAGAACCAGAGCCCAGATATCCCATCATCCAACAGGTAAATCTACACAATGACATTCTGGGTTTCCTAGTGCATGAAACAACTGGAACCGACTGGAACCCTCTAATGAATCCTAATAAGCGTCAGCTCTCCCCCCCC
>NW_022280042.1:1638824-1645686 GCF_004355925.1 Anarrhichthys ocellatus
CCCCCCCCCCCCCCCCCCCCCCCCCCCCCCCGTCGGCTTACTAACACATGACATTTTGTTTTAATAAACCATTAGCTTAATATCCTCTGCTGAATGTACGGTAGGACAGCGAGGGCGCGGCACACACACTGACGGGAACACACACACACACACAGACAGAGAAGGGAGGCAATGGCGCGTTTGACAAGAGTACAGTAAGTCTGCGGAGTGTCTCCCGTCAGTCATTAGGTCGGTTCAGGCATGGATACACACTGATGTAATGAGGCACAGTGAATGTGTTCAGTCTGTGTGTGCGTTTAATAGTTTGAAGGATGAATCATTCTAGGGATGACCTAATTCTTCAGGGAGGTTCGAGGATGTGTGTGTTTTTGTGTGTGTGTGTGTGTGTGTGTGTGTGTGTGTGTGTCATGGTGTGTGTGTTTGGGGGTTAATGGCGCATGAAATGATGTCTTCATTAGCATCTCCTCAAGACAAAACCACATGATGGGACAATCATCATATCTGTCAGTTACATGACAGGAACATAGGGTATTTGTGAGTGTAATCATTAAATGACAACAGTGGGAAAAATTGATGAAACCATTTTAACTGTTTCGAGCTTATTGGAAATATGCTAACGTTGAAATGTGAGCTAAGAAGCAGCTAAATCAACTTTTGAAGAAGAGATAGATTTGGGCAATGGAGGATACCAATCAGGAACTACAATGTGTGTGATTTTGCAGGATGCATGCTAATGTACTATTTGTCCATTATTCCATTATTCACGATATTATTTCGTTAAAATCTTTCGTGAAATGTATAAGTGTGGTTCTTTACTTTGATCTTTTGTGTTTGGTCATGCAAAAAAAAGGAAAACATTGTGTGAATGCAATCAACACTGCCTGGTTCACCCGAGTTCTGGCTGTATCTTCCAGTCATGTAGTCTGTGATCCAAACCAGCGCCTGCTGTATAATCCCTCATGATCCTCGGAAATGTGCGGCTGCTGTGCGAGGATGTGGGTTTTTCTTATTGAACAACTGTGGCGGACCCACCACAGTCATGCCAATGAGTCAAATCACATCACAGGGCGAACCAGATCTGGCGGCGTGTGTTTTGTGTGCGTGACGTGTGAGGTGGAGATGAGGTTGACAGCCTCCGGTGTCATCACAGTAATGATAAATGAGAGGCTCCACATGACTTGGTTTTAATGTGGGGTCTGATACCAAATGCACAAAAGGCAAAAGACAGATAATGCCACTACTGCTGTCGCCAATGTCGTTCTGATGAAAAGCTTTGAAATATGAATTGCCATTGACTGATGTGAATGTTGACATGATGGTAGGGTTTGGATGTGTTCTTTCATAGCTCCCAGGTGACATAATGTGCCCCCTGGCTGCTTCATTGGAGGTCCTCAGCTGTGAATGAGGGACAGCAGCTGATTGTATTTCTGAATGCATGACCAGTATCATGCATCTTAATTTTTCTGAGGTTTCAAAACCTGATATGAACCTCATCACGAAGACAGTTAATTACTTTAGTGCGCGAGATAAAACCTCTAACGTTTCACGTCTGTGGCTCCCCACACTCATACCAGAGTTAAATAATATGAATAATACATTTTCTTTATATAGCGCTTTAAAATGCACTCAAAGACACTTGTCACGTTAAATGTGACATAAACCATGTGTCTCTGGCTACTTGCATACTTTATTACCTCACCTAAAACAAGCACCGCTAAAGTAACAGAGTTTGTATTTTTTCGAGCAATGGGCCTTCGGAGCAACAGGCTTTTGCTTTCCGGGATAGCAAGCTGTCGGACAAATGGGCTTTCGGTCCCAAGGGAGATTTTTCAGACTACCGGGCTTTGGGGAATAATGGGCCGTGGCGACAATGGACAGTCCCCCTTAGCTAACATACAATACATCAACATAACATAAGATCTTGTTAAGTCCATGCAAAAAAAGAGTTGTAAAAATGACACGCTGTTTAGTGTTACAGGAGTTTATACGCTGGACTAGTTCTCGGTCGGGGAGCTTTACTTCGCTAACCAGAATGACCTTGTTTTTTTGACACATTTGAATGTGACATCAAGAAATCAAAACTCTCTAAATAAAACCTCTACATCCACGCTAAAACAACTCTTCCAAATATTTCATGTTCTGGATATATATAGCTAAGAACCAGGCCATCTCTCTGGCCCATATATGTGTTAACTCGCCACCAGACCTATATGAAAGTGCCAGACATGGCTGCTGGGAGATGTGAGATCCTCTGCAGGGCAATGATGTGCTAAAGTACACCGTGCTTCGTTAACTGTGAACTGTCTGATAAGCCACTTCTGTAGACAGACTTTAAAAGTGTAAATGCTTAATTATACACTTTAACAAGGGTTTGCTTTGTCTATATTTTTGGTTCTCTTCAAATTTAGTTTGGCAGACATTTTGACATTTCACAGTAGCAGAAACACAGGTGTAAATAGGTGGCTCACTGTCGCATCATCATGGCTTACTGGGACACAAAACAGAGTCATTGTTAATTAATAATGACAAGACAAAATGTTTGCCTGTGTCGAAATGAAATGGTTTAGCATGAGTAATGTGAGAAAGCAAGAGAGGGGAGCGTCGCTGTCATTTGGGGTTCCTCGCTGTGGTGTGCCACACAGTCAGATGAGAGCATCACACAGAGTCCCCTTTTCTTTGTCAGCACTGTGATGATATTCAAGCGATCTTTGGAGCTCCTCCGCAGCTCAGCCTGCAACTCCCCACCTATGGCAAACCATTGGCCTGGTAATCAGCAGCAGGCGGAGGTGAGGATGCAGTGTGCAAAGCCAAACCTTAACGCTGCCCAAACTGATGGCAGGAACTTGGGAGAGGGGGGTGTAGAAGCAGAAGGTGTGATTCTGTCAGCATCTGTGAGTGTGCTGGAATATGGGAATCCTTCATGCAGATATGAGAGCATAATGTCCATACGCACGCAGAGGGGCCGACAAACATGAAGCGAGCATATTTCATAACCGCTGGGACGTCCCAGACAATGGGATGGAAATCAAAAGGAGTGAATCTGAATCTCTCACAGCTGGGTCTTTTTCGGGGCTTCTGTGAGGCCTTCCTGAAAAGGAAAGAGTACTTAAAGCAAGAGGTGTGTTGTGGGGCTCCTTTGAGCCACTGTGGTGCTGGGATTTAGAGGTTTAGAGGTTTTAAGGGGGTGGGGGTTTTCATACCAGCATGTCTTTGATCCACTGAAGTGGCCTAAGGTCTGCTGTGAGTTAGGCGGGTGTGTGTGTAGGGTGAGGTGGGGTGGAGGTGTGTGTGTGTAATTCAACACATTAAACCAAGGTTAGACACGAAAACACTGGAGTGCATAGCCTTCTATTGAAAGGTAATTGTTTTAATGAGATTATGGGTCCGGCTGAGATTAATACGAGAGGCTGTTTAGTTCATAAATCATACTTGCACACACGCCATTATATGTGGGAAAGAATATTGGTGTGTATGGTACAGAATTACATTGTTTCTTAAGAAAGAATGATGGTTTTGGTGAGGATAAGAAACATATCAACGAGAGGATAGTAGTGTGTATGAAATAGAATAACGGTCTGCATGAAATGAAAACAAATGTTTTGTTTGAATCATAGCAGGATAGGCATGTTTTTGCCGGATAATGTACTGCATTATTGTCTCAATGCAGAGGTAATAAGTAAGTAATTCAATAATAATCAACCGCACATATAATTATTATCAATCACACGCCTTAAAACAAAGCTATGCCTGTATACAGTCAATTACATTCCACTCAACATCAAATTAAAGGCACGCTGTGTAGTTTCTGACCACTAGTAGCGCTGTGGAGCAACGTTTTGAAGAGCTTTTTATCATGCAAAAGGTCAAAGAATAATGCGGTAATGCACAGAGAAAGTGCATTATGTAATATATTAGGAGCCAAACAGAGTGGAATTCCTTGTAGCCTACTCATTTGCAAATGCAGCAGAGTTGGTGGGCCGAGGGGCTGCAGTTAAGAGGGAGGGGGCGGGGGGAATGTCACTTGTCTCTCCCCGATTTCGGTCTGTCTCCACTTATAAAACTCCCATAAAACCAATAATGTGCAGATGCGGACGTTTTTACCCGTGAGCTAACGACACAGAGGGCGCAGTATGTCGGGAATGCCTTTGATCAGGGCTTTATGAAGGAGACGGACGCTTTGATGAATTCTGCTGACATTTCCAGGAGACCTTTAAAGACTCTAGTCGTGCTAATCAAATCAGCGTGTATTCGCTCTCTTTCGAGGTCAGGTAGCATGTATGCGGTCAGTGTTATTTTGTATTGGCTTGGAGATGAGGAGACACTGTGTCTAAGTGCTTTTTGAACAACATGTGTATGCTGAAAATTTCGTGTACGTATTTCTAGAATCAGAATGCTTTCGTATGTTCCAGTACCTTTAGACATGAACCCCACCGCTTTGGAGCATCTCAACCGACCAGCATGTTGGTACAATGTCATCCTCCTTTGGATATATCTATGTGCTTTGTCCAAGTATTAACATTTCACTTATAGCCAGCGCCATTCATCTTCCCCACGCGACTGAATTCAGCTGCCGACAGCATACAAATGCACTCATCACACACACACACACACCTGCATGTGCAAACGCACCCATGCTGGCACATCCTGTTGGCTCACTGGGCCACCGATGTATTCGCGAAAACCTCTTCTCTCTCTCCTCCATCTGTCACGTCTCTTTTTACTGGACAGAGCGAACAGGGATTCTTTTTTACAATTATGTAAATCTTTCTATTGTCGTCCGAGTTTCTTGGATTTCTCCGTTTGGCTGTCGCAGATCTAAAAACGGCAAAGTTCTTACTTTTTTTGGGGGGGGGGGGTCCAATTCTATGTGTTGAACTCAGCGGTTACACCTGAGCCTTCACAGTGTCACGGATTTTTATTATCAACCCGGGGTACTATCATGATGCGTAATTTGAGGATGGATTACGAGATGGTTCGACCGGTGCCGTTTCTGCAGCGGCTTCAATTCCAAAAATGTCCGTGACCGTTAAATCGCACAGGTGCTTTTCACACAAATCTCAATTATTAGTCCTATTTCGCCTCCCGGGACACCACCATGCGGCTTAAAATAAGACAGAGTGCCTCAAATCACCCTGAGACTCACAAATCTTCTGACGGAGTGCGGTGCCACCTGAGAAATGTGCCTCCTCTGGTGTCTTTTGTTCGGGCTAATGGAGCTCAGAGACGAGGGCCAAAATTGAGGAGCTCTCACGCAGGGCGGCATAACCGATCAAATGATATTTTGGACCAGCTGCAGACAGCGAAGCAGTTCGGCCATTAAGCACAGGTCTGAGGCAAAATCTACCACTTTCCTCCATAAATAGTTGAGACGCTAGAAGGCGTCACATGAAGGTCTGGATCACCCTAAAAGGCCCTTGTTTGCATCCATAGGAAGTCATTGTTTCCTAACCTGCTTTAGATTGTGTACAGCCGTCTTAAGCCTCAACCGCCCCTCCCCCACGTCTTTAAATATCCAAGTGCAAAGTAATAGTTCTAAATTCAGGGGGGCGGGGGGGCACATATGTCATCCGTGTGTTGCAGCCTGCGGTGTCGAAAGGTTTAACAGGCAATTGGGTTTCCTCCTCACACACCCGGTCAGGGGGGAGAGACTGATAATTGCACCGACACATCCTGGATCGGCTCGTAAGTGAGGCCCAGCAGATGTGGAGCCGCTTCATTGCAACGCCTTATTGTCTGTTCATCCTCAACTGCTGATCCTTCCTGTTTAAATGATCCCTCTTCCCCTCACAGCAGATCCACAATGGCATCCTCTTGCTGTGGCTTGTATATATATATATATATGTATGTATGTGTGTGTGTGCTGTGGAGATAATGGGGTAACGAGAGGTAGGTGTGATGACAGGAATGAGGGACAGGTGTGCAGGGAGGTGCGAGGTCAGGTGACTGGGAAAGGCGGGACAGGTAAGTATTCGGAGCGAAAAGCTGGAAGAGCTGCACGGTAAATGGAATCAGTGTGGTGATACCGATCTGAAGGCACACAGTTTACACATTAATCATTAGTCACACGTAGGTCACAATTTGTACAATTCAAGCGGATTCGCTCTGTTTACATTATGGGTTGTAAGTTGCGAGACCAATTAAACACCATTTATCCTTTTTCCACGGCTAACACACACACACAAACTGTTTTCTTGGTCCGTTGCCCCCAATTTCTCCAACAAGGCTCTTCCATCACAACTCCCTAATACCCATACCACATTTGTGTGTGTGGGGGGGTACAACTCACATCACTACCCACTTTACCCCTCCCGGGCAGGGTGATGATCTGTAAAGAGAATCATTAAGATGCAATTTGTGGCTGCAACGTGCACACACACGTCGCCTGGAGATCATTCATCAGCCGGTGGCCCTCATTCCTCACTGTAAAAAAATGTGACGCGGAGGCTTGCTGCCTGTCTGCACGACCTCTGACCTCCAAGGTGTGTGTGCCTGAACGTGACGACACAAGCATACACACTTCAGAAATAGAACAATAGGTGGTCTGGTGGCGATAGGCACCATCCAATCATGGACCACGGACGGAATGGTGTGTCCCCCAGCACCTTTTGTAATCATGCCTTGATTTGTTATTGCTTTGTAAATTGTTTTGTGCAACTCTTTGTGGTTGTTTTGAGTCTCTTTCTATGCGTTTCGTGTCTCTACAGTCGTTTTGCTTTTCTCTGTTGGCATTTTGCATCTCTTTGTGGTTTTAGGCCTTTTTGTGGTTGTTTTATGTCTCCCTGTAGTTGTTTAAGGTCTCTCTGTGGTTGTTTTATGTCTCTCTGTGGTTGTTTAAGGTCTCTCTGTGGTTGTTTAAGGTCTC
>NW_022280042.1:1645696-1656790 GCF_004355925.1 Anarrhichthys ocellatus
TGTTTTATGTCTCTCTGTGGTTGTTTTATGTCTCTTTGTGGTTGTTTAAGGTCTCTCTGTGGTTGTTTTGAGTCTGTTTTGTGATTGTTTTGCATCTCTGTGTGGTCGTTTTGAGTCTCGTATGCATTTTGTGTCTCTGTAGTCATTTTGAGTCTCTTCGTCGTTGTTTAGCGTCTCTTTTTGGTCGTTTTGTGTCTCTTTGTACTCGCTTGCTTCCCAATAAGAACTGTCAACAGTCACCAGCCACTAGTACCCTAGAGGCCTGTTCAGTAATCCGCCTACGGTCCAATCACAGCTTTGATCCACAGCAGACCCCGCCCCCCTAGGGAAACATGCTTGGCTTCCTTTTCTGGCCTGCTGCTGTTTGACCTCCATCACGAAAGTCATACACGTTATTATTCAAAAATGCAATTACCTAATTATACGTTATGCATAATGAGAGAGGATGAAAAGGGATGTAATGGAGGACCAGGGAAAACAAATTCACGCTTTCTGCTTGTTGACCCCTCCTCTCCATTTAACCACGACCCCCACCCGAGTGATGGGTAATTGTTGAAAACGTGCTATCAAAGGGGGCGCGGAGAGGTCCGGGTGTTAAGAGGCAGCGCTCTCTCCTCCGCTCGTCTCCTGTGAAGGGTTCTCCTGCTGTAATGTAATTCCTCCGTCCTCCTGGATGTTTCCATTGTGTTCGAGAGCCTCCCCCTAACGACGCCCAGCGCTGCAGCTCAGCAACCTCTTCCACTATGTTCCTATGGTAACAACCCAGAGAGTGTGTGTGTCAGGGAGATGAGTGATTGTCTGTTTGTGTGCGTTCATTACGGCTGTGTGGCTCATTTCCACATAATGAATCAATTATCGAGGCTGTGGAGCGAGCTCATTTGAATAATCTCAGAGAGAGACGATTTCACTGAGGATCTTCACACATCACATGTACGGATCAGTATTTCCCTTGGAGAAGGTGTGTGTGTGTGTGTGTGGGGAGGGGATAGGGTGTATAATGGGACGTCCAGCTGACATCATTCGCCTGCCAATCTGCGCCCTGCTTGCCAAACCCCGGCCTCCATAATAGCTTCACTGAGCAGGACTGTGGCAGCTACAGCGTCTCTATTTTTAACCGGTTCAGCATGCGGGAGAAAGTGTCACACCGCCCCCTACTGTCCAACGCTGGTACATGATACTGATCACAGCAGAACTACGGTGGGATTACTCAAAACATACTAAACCATGAAGCCTCAAAAGGGGGATTTTCCTTTTCAGATTAAAAACACTTCAAATAAAATGATTTATTGCCAATAAATGATTAAATAACCTGTAGACAAGAAAGTAGGAAGATGTGATTATGTGAGACAGGTTGTCGTCCGTCAATTTTTGCTTTTAATTATCTTTTGTGATTAAGGTGTGAGGAGGTTAATTAAGACTTAAGACCGTGTGGATTAACACCGGTTGTTTAAAGACCTGATTACTAAACCAGCAACAAACAGAAGGGAAGCTTCACCATAGAGACAAAGGGAAAAGGAAAATCATTCGATTTTATTTAATAAGAGAACTGAACTGAGTTGTCCGAGTAATTGACGCACATGTAATTAATGTTATTATATTCTACAGTTGTAATTATCACTACAAAAATTAAAAAATAACCGTGAGTTTAACAGGAATGTAAATTTCAGACACAAACTGCAGGAGCCGGTTTTTGTGACACGCAGCGCAACTGCACCACCCTGTGGTCGTTGATAATACTACATTTATTCATGCCCCATTCTTTCCATCCTGAGAGGGTCTTTGAGTAGAGCGACTCTATCCTCCACCCACCTGCAGAACCGGGGACCTGACACCGAGGTGCCGATGACTTTGACGCAAGCGTCCTCCAGCAAGTAAAGAACGTTATGGCACAGCGCATTCACATCATCGCAGATTTGAATGAGTTTGTGTCTCTCGAGCTGCCCGTCCAAGTCGATCCGATGAACTCTTAACATCAGCAGCCAATACTCCACCAAACTATTGAGGTCCTCCGATGCCTGCCAGGTCCTTGAGCCCGTCTCAGTCCACGATATCCGCGTGAGGTCGGCGCTTTCGTGGACGACGCGCACGTCGAGGCCCCTCAAGCATCTGTCAAACTCCCACTTGTCAAACTTTTCGATGTACCTGCAAATGTACGAGTCGACCCAGACGCACGCGTCCCCCTCAGCAGACGGCTCTTCCGCATCCTCCGCATGGCTCTTGGAGGACATCGAGGCATCTTTGGTTCGGAGGATCTTAGCGGTCAAGGCTGAGCTGCTCTGATCCGGATCCTTCAGATAGTCGGTTCTGCTGTAGAAGGAGCTCGTCGTATTCTCTCCCCTGATCTCGGGTGCTGAAATCCTGTCTGGTCCGGTGCGTTTTTCTGAAGTGCCGTCTACTGCTGGCTGTGTTGCTGATATTTCCTCTGCTCTGTGCAGGTCCAGGCCTGATAAGGAAGATGTAAGCCCTGCATTCAGCAGCTCTGTCCTATATTCTGCGGGCATTTCCCTCCTGGACCGATCCCTCGGCTCTTCTTCCCCGTTGCCGTGTGTGTCGCAAAAGCTCCCGGCGGCGGCCAAACTCTCATGAGAAACTTTTCGCCTCCGGGAGACGGTTCGAGTTTTCCCATTCAAGAGCGGGCTTTGGACTTCGGCTGCCTCACCTGTGGCCTGCGTCGATAAGCCGTGTGAGCTCCCCCCGAGTCCCGGCTTAGCTTCAGAACCGCCGCTTTTTACGGAGCCCACAACCTCGCGGTGAGCCATTACCCTCGGATTAAGAGGGGATTCTCTCGGTTTGACGGCGGCAGCTCGAGCCGAGACCTTGACGGATTTATGCTGGCCGGCCCTGAGGATGAGGTCCTGCCTCAGGGCCTGGATGGCGGAGAAGGGCCCCTCCACGGTGGCTTTCGTCTGCTGCGGGGAAGGCCGGAAATGCAGCGACCTGTGAGCCGAGCGCAGACTCTGGATCAGCGTCGACGGATCTCTGCCGAACACGGAGAGGTCGACCGTAGCGCTGTGGACGTACAAAAACATCTGCAGCACAAGAGCACATTCAAATAAACATGGTACATCTGAGAAACATGTAATTGTCAGTCTCGTATAAATTACAGATGAGCAAAACTCCGCTGACACTCACATCTCTGGTGAAGGGGAACACAGTGAGGAGGTAGTCGTCTGGAAACTCGTTGTCCTTCATGAGCTGCTGCTTCTTCCGCACCACCCTCTCTGCATCTGCCAAGAGTACTGTACTGTTCCATCAACATTACAGTGATCGCTTCATGAAGCCTCTCTGTTGTCCTATAGACTACAATGTGGCGAGTTAAACCACTCATACCATCCTGGCAGCACTTCATGCAAACATGTTTGATCTACGTTCAGCTCGCTGCACGCTGTGTACGTAGTTCCCATGGGAGCCAATTAGAGCGTAAAAGGAGACACATTTGACAATGACTTTAAGGCATTTACGCATTTGAACGTCCATTCACTGAGCCTCTTGTCGTCCTGCCGCCACATTCCAGTCGCAGCTAATAAGCGTCAATAAATAAATAGACGTGTAAAAGATGGCCGGGTGTTGGGTTTATGCTTAGTGACTTAATGTAATGATAAACCTGAGAGGCACAAACTGGGCCTTCTGGATAAGGAAGTCAACTTAAAAAGTGTCATTTTTTAAATGGAGTTTGGCGCGTAAACAAACAGTTATTAACCTGTTTATTGTTAACTTATGCTCCTCAGAGTGGACACAGATAACAGACACACACGCGCTGTAGTGTGATTAGCTTGTAGCCTGTGTTTAGCTACAACCAGTTTTATTTACCTTCCGCTTTGTCAAAAGTGACAAAAGCGACTCCGTCCATGTTGGTGGGGTACGTGACCACCTCGACGTCTCCTCCTCGACTCCTCCTGCGGCTTAGGAAGTGAATAGTTAGCTTGTCGACCATCCTGCTGACGGGTAACGGGTCGGGCACCCCGGACACGACCACGATCCTGGAGCTTTCCTCCCGGCGGTCGGTCTCCATTACAGGACGCAGACCATGAGGCCAAGCAAACACAAGCTAACTGCAAACTCCGCACCGTTGCTATAAACAGTTACTTGAACAGTATTCAGTTTCACTTTCGCGCTGCCATGTGTGTTGGTCACATGCTGTAACAGCGTTTGGCCACTAGGGGTCTCTGTTTCTCCACATTTCACCCACCGAGAAGACGGTTTATTCAAAAGGTCTAATTTCGTGCAGACGGAAATTAGGCTACTAAGCAGAGCAAATATCTCTGTATTGCCCTAAAGGCAGAGATACAAACCTAGAGCAACATTTTCCAAGATGTTGCCTCATAATGATGTTGCCGCACGCACGCACGCACACACACACCCCCTCAGCTTCACATCATTGCTCGACCTTTCAACATTGGAAAAAGTTTTCTCAACACGTGTGGTGCAAACATTTATTAGAGTCCAAAAAAACAAGAAAAGGAAAAGAAAGAAAAGCCACACCACACACGGAACACCTCATGATTCACACAAACAAAATCCCCCCCCCCCCCCTTTCCAAAGAAAAAGAAGCCAAGTAGTGACAAAGTCGATTGCATTTTTGTTGTGCATATAAACATTTTAATTAAATATAAAAGAAAGTGGCCTGGCCGAGTGCAACAAACGGGTACGAGAGAGGGGGGGGGGGGGGGATAAAAGAAAATCCAGGCCCTGTCTGATACCGATCAAATCTCCGTTCATCACTTCAGTGCAAATCCAACATTCACTGTGTGTAAAAGTGACTTTAAATAATTCAGGTAGTACATCTATTATTCAGTGTTTATTATTGTATGGGCTCAACATTGTACAAGTGTCGCTGCGCGTTATTGTCGGGAGATAAATGCCGCTCAGTGTCACGACTCAGGGGGTTTGGACACGGATGATGGAATTATTGATGAATGCTAAATAAAAATAAAACACTTTGATGCGAATGCTCAGTTCGATATGGTACGGAGGCCCCAATTTCACGTTGTCTTAAGCGGGAAAAGAAACATTCTCGAACTGGATTATGTGTACGTTTAGCTCGAGATGGTGCAGTTATGCTCACAGACCTGCTATCGAAAGAGCCACAGTGGAATCTCGCTCTCCAAACACTTTCATTTCTAAACAGCACTAGATTTTTTTTTTTTTTAAGGATAGAGAAGGGGCCAGCTCAGCGGCCGCTTTTCACAAATAAAACCAAACTCGGGGCCCCGTTGGCCAGAAAAATGATAAAATTAACTAAAATAAAATAAAATAAAAGTGAACGTTCATTCTTCAAACATTTGATTTTTTTTTTTATTTGGACAGAGTCTGGGACTTGAACCGAGGTGGTCCAGACCGAGGCAGCAGAGGCAGGTGGTTGGATGTGCGTTTGCGTGGTGCTCCTTTAAGACGCCCCGAGATGTTTTAGCAGCTATGAGCCAGACCTTGTCCGAGGCCACACGGCTCCCCGTTGTGTCCGGCGCTAGTTCGGAGTTCGAAGGCGGGCCTGGGGTCCGCCGTGGTGGAGCGTGGCGCTCGGGGCAGCGTGTCTGGGGGGTAGCATGGCGAAGATGGAGTATGACGAGGCCAGGCGTCCGCCGGGAGCGTCTCTGGCCGCCACGCCGTGCAGCCGGGGCTGATGGTCCGACAACCGCTGGATCAATTGGCCCCCTCTGCAGAGCTCTGCCAGGAGGTGGTGGGAGTCTGTGCAGCCGATCCCCTCCGGAGGACCCGTTACTTCCAGGATCTGACTGCTCACTGCGGACACACACACACACGGACACACACACACACACACACACGGACACACACACGGCACTGTGAGCAGCAGAGCCAGTAAATAAAACAACTGTCACGGGTGAAGCGAGAAGTCAGACCTGCACCATCGGGAGGCTTCAATAAACTGCTGCTGCCAGCTTTAAAGCTTTAGGTGGAAAATCGGTACAAATACCCTGCAAATTTGGTGTTTTTCTTTTACCAATTTCCTGATGGGTTACATTTTCAAAAATGCACGATTGTCAGTTTAAAGGCAACGCTGCTTTTCTTACTCCCAGACAGCGTTGACATTTTACAGCACCGACCCCCCCCCTTTGATGATTGTACAAGCACCTGAATAATCACCAAAATAAATAAATAAAAAATACACGCCATATTCTAAATAATCAGCACATTTGTACTCTCGGCACAAATACCGCCGGGGCTGCAGGTTCCACAGCCAGGTGTGATTTCTGCCCCGTCTGTGAATTTATTCTGCTTACATTCACAAACAAGACGCTTTCCTCCGCAGCTGTGGGGAGCACAGCAAGCACATTTTGACACACAGCAAAAAAACTGACATTATTTCAATCTGCTAAACAGACCACACAGCAGCTGAGTTTATCACGTTTTCTGATTGACAGCCAAAACCTGATGCTTCACTCCTGGACTTTTTTTTAATGAAACCAGATTTTTCTAGCAATATAGAAATCACTTTCATGCTTCTTTCTGTACAGGGAAGGTCAAATTTCGGTTGTGACCTCTAATTAAATAGAAAAATGGCCGCCGTTAGCTCGAGGTTCACTAAACTCAAGCCTCCCTCTGGACTTCCTATTACCTGCTTCACCTACACTGAGATCTGAAGACAGAGGTTTTCTGCTGGCCTTCCTCCCATGACCGCTACGCCAAACCCCCAGTGGACCCTGAGGAGACAAGAGGAAACCAGCGAGGTTATCTGTGGAGGGAATGACTCGTATGACTGATCGAAGGCTATTAGAACATTTTATACTTTATATTTTTTCATGCGCCTGACCTGGTGTTTGGCCACTATGTGTGCGGTGTGGATCAGCGGAGGTCTGATGGAGGGTTTGTACTGCAGAGGTTGGCCCAGTAGAGAGTAGTGTGCTTCACCTAGACGTCACAAAAAGAAAAGTTATCACAAGCTGTGGAGTTTCAGCTCAGTCAAAACAAGAAGCTGAACGTCTACTGTGAGTTTATACGGAGTAATTTTTGGGCAATTACATTTTACAAAGGAAATGCAATTAAATAAAAAAAAAAAAATTTGAGCGAACAAAAATATACTAAATTATACTAAATAAATTATTTGTACGTTAGTCTGTAGTTCATGAGCTTGACTCCTTGCCCTCTTTTTAGGTAGCTAGCGTTAGCTAACTTCTGCCACTCAAGCATTAGCTCACTAAGCTAGTTGGCTAATTGGATAATTCCAGCGACACAGCCAAGGCATTAATGTAGTTCCTTTTAAAAAACAGAAACTACAACTGTGTCTCTAAATTTAAACAATTCAAATCTAAGATATGACATTCATTGGACAGAGTGAGCAAAAATCTGTTTAACAGCACGCTATAAGGTGGTTAATAATATTTAGCAAGTCAGCTAACATTACGTTAGCTAAGCTTAGTTAGCCACTGCTTACATGGCTAGCTAGCTAGCAACTAAGACGCCTCGGATGCAAGCTAATAAAAGTACAAACTAACTTAAAAATATGACTTATATTAAGATTCATGACTAAATATGTAACACAAAACTGTATAAACTCCGTAAGTGTGGCTGCCTAGCACTCTACCAGTGCTTCCGTAGCTCCCTAGTAGCAGATAATAGCCAACCAGAAACTACCTCCTCCTATAATGTGATTGGCTAAACAGAGCGTACAGACCAGGGATGGTGAGTGAGGAGGTCATTATGTGTTCTCACGTAGATAATTTACTAAGCACAAAATAATTGTTTGCTCAAATGAAATAATTTTTGCATGAAAACGTCTCTCTAAAATATAATTAACATGCTTGCAAAAATTATTTTTGCACACAGAGGATTGAGGCAGAAATACAAATCCAGAAGTTTTGATTATCGTGATGATGTTATTGGTCTGCGAGGCGGCCCCTTGTGTGTCTGACCTTGTCCACTGTGGTAGAAGGCTGTAGGGAGCGGCGGGTGGTGGTGGTGCGGGTGGCGCGCCATGACAGGGATGGACGAGATGCCTGATGGGAGGCCCTTGAAGCTGGGTGGCTGGCCTGGCGAGGGAGCGAGTGCCGGGGACAAGGGCAGGCTGCTCTACACGCAACACACCGGCGGTGAGGAGACGGGGGGTGGGGGTGGGGGGGGGGAGGGGAAGAACACAGAGACACTTTCATTCAAAAAAAATAAAAAAAGCAAACATCGCTGTTTCTCTCCTTTGCAAAGTCGTCGCTTTAATGTGCCGTTCTATCCACATTAGTCCCCCCCTAATGTACCGTTAAACCCTAATGCTCGGGACTATTTCCCCCTCAATTTCAAGCTACGCCCGCGCCGGCGACTTCATTTGCGGAGCCTGTTTACTGCGACATTTAACCTGCCCGCAGGAGGAATTTGGCAATTCCCGCGTCACTGTCAGACTCAGACAACCAAAATAAATTGCCTCTCAAATTGCTTTCTTGTGACCGTCTCAACTTCCCGACACATACCGTGTTGTCCTGTGTGGCAAACACTACCTGAGCAATTTCATAATTTAATCTAACACTGTTTGGAAATTGTCGTTGTCAAGTCAAAACCTCTAGGCTACTGAGCAAGATAACCCTCATAAAGGTTATTAAAAGGTTATAAATACAATCTTATGAGTGCTGTTTTATTGAACATTTGGACGCTGTCTGATGCACATGGGCTGCGTTTGTACCTGGGTGCTGTCTGGAGGCGCGGGGAGCTCAGCGGGCCTGCGGCTGCGCTGGTGCTCGTTGCCCGGGTGTTTGTGGCCAGGCTGTTTCCGCTGGCAGGGGGAGGGGGCTCGGGGCTGCTGGCAGGAGGGCGCCGTCATTTGCAGCATCACCATGCCGCCGCCGGGGGCCGGGGGTAACAACCCTGCACAAACGCACATGGAAAAAAACAACAAACAAAACATAGTTGAAACATAGTGTTGAAAAGAGGCAAATGAGGTCAGGCAGACAAGGTAAAACACTTCATACTGCTTGCTTTTTTAAATTTAATTCATCATTTATTCATCATAATTATGCTGACAGACTAAATGCGTTTTTTTTCCTCCCCAAAAAGCTCTTTTTCAGCATTTTGGTTCAGCTGCTGAGCATTTAAGTTGTAAGAGCCTCGATTACGAGGCCACATGAAGCAATAACAGTCCATTCCCCTTTTGCTGCTAAAATCCTCTACGATAATGCTGGAGATCCACCTTATCCAGATTATCTTATTAGTTTTTGACGCATAAATGTGAATAAAAAAAACCTAAAACAATCAAAGAACCTTGTGCTCCATGCACTCAAAAAAAGAGAAGAAAATCCATCTAATTAATTTCTGTTTACAAAAAAATCGTGTTGTAAAATTTGCACAGCCGATGCCGCTGTTGATTTATTAATCATCACCCGACAACAGTTGCAAGGACAATAGATGTTTGGACTGAAAATCGGGCAGATTACTTCTGGCCCCGGCCAATTAAAAGTGTTTGCCTGTGACGCAGTGAGTGAGGCGGACCGCCGAGACCTTCATCCAACCTCATTACTGACAGGGGCTGGAAATGACGGCTCTCTCCACCCCCCATAATAATCAGGCATGAATAATAAAGGTCATTAGTAAGGAGACTGCCCCACCTGGGCCTCTGGACAGCCAGTCTCTGAGCCCTCGGAAAGGCCAGCACATGAAAACGCGGCTCATTACGGCAACTTCTATTCCGATAAACTACGCTTTTAATTCTATTTTTAATTTTTATTTCTAGCCCCTGATTAACCTATATATCTATTACAACTTTACCAATATGTGGCCTTGGTCCATTTATCCGCTGTTGTCGACGCAACGGTCGACCTACTGGCTGTTTAATCCCAGCGCAGCTCCAGGTTGGGGGGGACGTACCTGCATACTGCTGGCCTGGGTGCTGCTGGGAGACGCAGGGGGACGAGGTCTGAGAAAACTGGAGCTGCTCCATCATCTGGGCGGGCAGGAAACTCACCGTGGAGCTGCGAGAGAGAATACACAGAAGGAAGTGTTTTACAACGGGGCTTTCTGCAGCGTTCAAGGTAAATAGGACTGAATTGAAAGGGTGGATTAACCAATTAATGGCCTGGATCAGAAAACATGTGATTCAACAAGCCAATCAGATTCCCCTTCCTATACCACATGTAGGCTCATTAGAATGTACCGCCCTCATCTGTAACTACCTTCGGAATGGTGACCTGTATATTTCTCGCGAGCCAATCAGAGCAGACTGGGCTAATTACGGGATGGGGTCTAAAAGAGACAGGCGCTAAAATAGAGCGTTTCAGAAAGAGGGTGAATACAGGTTTATTCAGACAGACATTATGAGAAAAATATTTAGTTTTTTTACATTAAAGCATGTAGACATATTCTAGTATAAACCCCAAATATAAACCTAAAAGTAAATATATGTCCCCTTTAAATGTTGCCAAAACTGTCAGCAGCAGCAGTGCATCATGTACTCCAGAGCCTCAGCACCTGAAGAAGAAGTAGTCCGACACGATGCTCACGCCTCTGTGATTAAAAGAGGACTTCTAAAAACCTGCACAGACGTATACATCTCCCTGCAGCTGGGGTATTACATTTGAAATTTAACTTTCAACTCCATCTGCAAAAGCAGGTGCTCGGCTCCGTGAACAAACCCGCCTGCAGGGACTCGTGTCCAGCTGGTGAGAAAGCGGGCTGCAGGTGGACAGCCGGGCCTCGAGGGAGAACGCTGAGCTGTTCGAAAACTTGCTGCCGCATAAATCATGTTTTTTCCATGCCGACTGTCCTACTAAGGCAGCCTCGTTTTACAGCTGTGACAATGAGAGAGGGTGACCTCTCTCTCTCTCTCTCTCTCCCATGTGTGCACACATTGTTCTTTCTGCAGGTGACGACTAACGTACATGGCTGTTTCTCTGGCGTTTGTCATGTGTACGAGCGCGTCCCAGCGGGGCTTCCAGATTGATTGGGTCCGCGGAGGTAGGAGCTAATTACATGTTTTTGCTTTTCGGTGAACCAGTTCTATCAATCAGCCCGTAATGAGAGCGGGCGGCAGAGTACCGGAGGAAGACGGGGGAAGGCTCTTTGAGAGGACGTTCATCAGCTACAAGCACCACCCACCCACCCACCCACCCACACACACACACACACACACACACACACACACACACACACACACACACACAC
>NW_022280042.1:1656800-1658640 GCF_004355925.1 Anarrhichthys ocellatus
CACACACACACACACACACACACACACACACACACACACACACACACTGAATAAAGATGACCTTGACTCCGAGGCTTTGGGGATTCACCGTCAGGTCTATAAATAAGAGGCACCTGCAGCATCACGTACCTGCAAATCGGTTTCTGGGACAAATTACATTTACAGGCGAGCCGATCAAGTTTCAACTGAAGCAACGTCAGCTATTAGCGACCGTCTTTAATAAAAGGAGGGACATAAATCAAGAGCGGGTTTATTATCAGGTCTCATTAAAAGTCCTTCGGAATGATTTTTAAATGGATCAATGTAAACTGGGTCATGGGAAACTAATCACTAACATATATTAATGCATCAATGCAATAAAACTTTGATCTTCAAACTGCTTCATACTGGGCTCCCTATGAGTGGAATGAAACCTTTTGAAATGAAAATAGTGCTTTTATTTTGAAGGAACTGTTCATTTAACGGGGAACCATTGTACACAGGTTTCTCTTGAAAAGAGAGTTCTGATCTCCATGAGACTTCCTGTTTCAATAAAAATGATCTCAAGCGAGTCATGAAGCTCGTTTGTCTTTTCTGTTGCCTTAGTAACGCGCGCAGAGCGCCGGCTGTTGATTGGACGCCGTACCTCATGGTGGTGTGCTGGTTCGGGGGGAGCAGGCTGTAGCAGGGCTGCATGCCGGCCACGGCCACCGCCCCCTGTCCCGGCTGACAGGACACAAACACTGGCTGCTGGTACGTCTGCTGTGGCACAGAAACCTGCTGCAGGGAAAAAAATTAAAAAGGTGACCATGGAAATCAAGCAAATAAAGCAGCAAAACCCGAGAAAACTGGCTTTATTGGCTGATTCCAGCACATAACCGTAAAAGAAGAGGCCAAATAATCATTTTCTTTGCTGGATAAAAGCAATAAAGTCAAAAAAATGTCTTTTTGAGATTTTCCCTTGCTATGAATACCAAAATAAAAGCACCACGGAGAAGGCTTCTTCTATCACACTTATGCATTCCTCATTATCGGACATTTGAAGCCACTTGGGCATCGTTTTGTATTCTTTCTAACCAACGCTGGTTTTCTCCAATTAATACCGAGTGCACGCTTTTATCTTTTGAAGCTCGAACAAAACGAGCTGAAGACATCATCAGAAGTGAAAGCTTGCAAAAGGTACCTGATAGGACTGCATTGGATTGTACTGGACCATCATGCCTTGCATCTGGTTGCCCATATTGCTTTGCTGGTTGCCGGTGAGAGCCAGGCTGGACGTCGGCTGCATGCCCACTATGGCCTGGTAGCTGGACGCCGGGTTGGGCATCATGGCTTGGTGCACTGAGGAGAGAAAAAAGGCACAACGCTGTGTGACCAAATGAAAAGGAGACCACTGACGGGAACGATAACAACAAAGACATTGCCATTAATATTCACATTCATTTAAAAAAGGGACATTTGAGGAGGAGGGAAGCGGAGGATTGAAAGACGGTGGAAGTCGAGCAGGTTTGAGGCACTTGGGGATAAATGAGAAAGTCGATATATTTGATTTAGCCTGCGGGCGGCCTGAACCTGCAACCCCCGAGGGGTCCGGCCGCTTCCACTCCGACGGGCGATTAGGTTCAGGGGGGTAAACAGAGAGGTGGCGACACGTTTCTATAGCACTGCTTAAAAACCCATTTAGAGACGGAAAATGAACGCACACAGAGGAGACAAAGTCACGCGGATCTGTCCTGAGGGGAAGGAGGGGGGGGGAATCGAACGTTTAAATGTCAAGGTGACAAAAAGAGACATCTGAAAAATAGCATCCTCGTCACACACACACACACACACACACACACACACACACACACACACACAC
>NW_022280042.1:1658650-1664355 GCF_004355925.1 Anarrhichthys ocellatus
ACACACACACACACACACACACACACACACACACACACACACACACAGTAATCCAATGGACAAAAAGGAGAGGACGTCCTTTTGTGAAGGTGTCTTTACAGTCTGCCGCCCTGGGAGAGAAAAAAGTAAAACTAGACAATGAGAGTGCTCGGCGAGGAGGGGGTGGGACTATTTTCATCCACCCTCGTCTCCCACCTTCGCTCACAAACAGAGCATGAAATGATGGTAATATCAAACACACCCCCCGTTTTATTCCATTCCAGCAGGCCGGCAGATTGGGACTTCTACACCGAGGACGTTCCTGCTCGGTCCTCCGTTACCTTGTTGCCGACTGAGATGGGCCCGCGTGTCCCGCGAGGGTGAGGGAGTGAGGGGCTGAAAAAGAGACCGGTTCACTGTGAGATTCATAGAGGTCTCTCAGACAGCGTCCCGGCCCCGCATCCCGCCTCTCGGGCTCGGCGTGCTTCCACTCTGGTATCCAATCAGACTTCAGGCCCCGGAGGCCGTTAGGAACTCAAGAGGAAGGCCCAAACAGAGAACAAACATTGCCGCATTTGAACTGTTTCCAAGTAACATTTAAAGTATGTATCTCATCAATCCGTGAAAGGATTTTTTCCCCTTTGATTGAAAGTACACTTTACCATATATTCATTTTAGCAATGATATTTAGTTTGTACTAAGACTAAACCCAAAATTATTCACTTTGTTATCATAGATGACAAGGAAAAGCAGCAAATCCCAACATTAGAGAAGCACCATTTTCATGATGTTTTCATCGCTCCTTAAGAGAAAATAAAAGGTCCGTGTCATCGTCCTCCTGGCGATGGCAAATGAATTCAATCATTACCGAACAGTGAAGAGGAAGGAGGACAAGCGCTCCGCATAGAATACCATTTTTTCCCAGAATGACCATGACTGCAGCCGGAGCCCTGCGGCTGTCTGATGCAAGGCGGTGGAAACATTCACAGGTGTCTCTGTGGACCCCCGACTGCGCCGGCAGAGAATCCCCACTGATTACTGATTTATTGTGCGCACCCCGTGCTGCAATATCTTCACCTTTAGTCGTCTTATATATCTTTTTTTTTTTTATTAATGCACAAAAAAAGGATGGAAAAACAAGGCACTGAAGTCATTTTTTCCCTGAGAAATAATTGCTGTCCTTTGCCTTTGTAGGTCAGCTTCATTTGTCCACCGTCTTATTCCCCGGGTCCCCAGCAGGGAAGCCGCATTTGCTGCCGACAGATGACAGAATAGTGCCGCAACCACTTACAGAGACACGCACGCGCGAGTGTGTGTGTGCGTGCAAACAAGAGTCACAATCGTGGGCAACATCACATCCAGTTAAGCAAGAGCGCGTGCGTGTGTGAGGAAGATCGAGCAGGAGCTAACAATCTCATCTCCTGTGGCTAAAAAAAGAAAAACAGAATAATCAAGTGGATGATTGCCGGGGAGACGTGTGAGCTCGTGAAAAAACAAGAAACACAGGAAAGAAAAGTGGAAATATTTGTCCGTCGGACTCCCTTGTGAAGAAACACACGAGAACAACAAATAATCTAAGAGCTGAGAGAGAAAGAAGTCAAAGTCTATTGATTTAGTGCGACTCTTGATGCAGCGGCAAGGCTGAGAATTCTAAGGGAGAACCAGTCGCTCGGCATCAGAGGCCGCAGATCCCATTCATTAAAACCTTCTTTGATTCTTCTGTGTTAACTATTTCAAAGCCACACTTGAAGAAGCTGAATGAGCTTTGGTCTATCACGAGAAATGAAGGGTAACCTGCTCATTTTTGATATAAAACACAACTCTGAATAAGATTTAATGTTCATTGAAGTGTTTTTTGGGTGGCTGAGCGTAACTTAAGTGTGATCTCACCATCTCATTTCTCACAGATTCATTTTTTTAACCAATTTAACCAAATTGTGTGAAAATAACTAAGATTATCTCTTAAGAAAACACTCTTAACGTGGGTCTTCTTTAAAGCGGCCGTGTTCATACCTTGTTGCTGGGGCAGGCTTTGGCTCTGAGGGCAGTTGTAGGGCAGCGGGTTGACGGGGGGCCGGTAGTGCTGCTGCTGGCCGGAGCAGTGTGGGTGGTGGGCCGACGAGCAGTAGCATGCCGACATCTGGAAAGACACGACAAAAGGAAACTCAAGGGCTGTGCGACACTGTTCGAATCCACGTGGAGGATTGGTCTTAAAGCTGCGGGATTAGACGTCCCCCTACCTGCTGGACAGGCTGTTGGATGTAGGCGTGCTGCTGGAGCAGCTGCTGGTTCAGCGCGGACCCCGGGAAAGCGGCGGGGCCCGGCGTGGAGCTGGGGTACACGTGGCTGGGGCCCGGGGTTGGGAGCGGGACGGGCTGACCCTGCAGCAACCCCGGGTGTCCCCCCGACGGCCCCGCCACCATGTAGCTAGCAACCTGCTGGTGCTGCTGCTGTTGCTGCTGTGCTCCCTGCAGCACCATGGGGGAGGCGTGGTGGTGGTGGTGGTACATGGCGGGATAGTGGCGGGCGTCCGCCGCCGAGGCCCCGCCGTTGCTGGGCGGCTGCTGCGCCAGAGTCATGTGACTGAACTGGGCGTTGAGCGCGTCGGGCTGGAGAGAGAGAGAGAGTTTCGGCTACGTGCAAAGACATTTGTTCAATTGACTCTCACTTGGAGGTATAAACAAACGCAGGGAGTCTAAATCTGACCTGGGGTCTGCAGCGACCAAGAGTCCAAAAGTGAGCTATTTATCTCGCGGTGTCACTTCTGACATGTTGTTGGAAAAAAAAGTGGTGTTTTTTTTTTTTTAGCCATGGATTATTCAGAGCCAACATCTGGTGATGAATTAAATATTAATGGAACTTTCCACAGGCGTAATTAGTCGCAGAGGCATGTCTTTCACTAAAACCAGGTCAGAAATGAGGTCAAGTGAATGCATGATCTATATACATGGGTGCCGGCTCCGGCTGGATTCAGATGCACCTTTCCGATGAGAAACACCAACTGAATAGTTGAGCGGCGGCATAATAAAAAGGTGTGCTTTGAAGTTTGAGAGGGCGAGGTAATGCTTGATGTTAGGTACCATTAATAAGACTCGCGTTGAGCCAAACCTCCAGTTATATACAGTGAGAGCTCCGTTGAATGTGGCTACCCAACTGCTTGCCAAATTCACAACTTAAAAACAGAAAAAGATAACTTTGTAAAGCAAATAACAAACGCGTATAGAGCCAGGTCTGACAGGAGGGAGGAGGGGGGAGAATAATAAAATGGAAGAAAGGAGTTCTGTACCACAGTGTACTGTTGGTTAGGACAGACGGGCAGGAACTGAGGAGGAGGAAGAGGAGGAAGAGAATACGAGACCGTTGGGTTGTTAACAGGCTCAGAGGACAGCTGGAGAGGAGGACAGATCGGCTGAGGAAGGAAGGACAGAGGGACGGCGATGAGACAGGAGGAAGGACGCTGGTAAAAATCGGTGGGAGCCTCAACTGACCGTTTGCTAAACTCCTTTTATGTTGTCACTTCTACTTTTGCAAAGGGAAAAGGCCTTTAGGATGAGGCCTGACTGAGGACAGCTTCTGGTGGGAGGGGTTTATCAAACTTAGTGAAGCTCCTACCGTCCTACTATCAGCTCCCAATTCAACACTATTAGTTAGTGAGGTTAGTGGAAGTTAGAAAAAACACTTAACATGAAGTTAATTAGAATGAGTTTGAGGAAATATAGCCCCGCCCACTGACCTGGGAGTGGAGGTGATTGGCCGGCTGCTGCGGGGTTTTGCCCTGCTGTGGGTTCCTGCCAGCGGCGAGGGCCACAGAGGCCGGGTTATAAACTACTGCACTGCCGTCGGGGTGGATGAAAGGCTTGCCTGTCCAATTCAATTCAGAAGAGAGAGAAAATATTAAAAAAATGTGTACACAAACTATTCATCATCACACGGAAGGAAACACTTCAATTCTGCCGGTGGACACGCCTGGACATGGTCCATGAGAGAGGGAGAGGCAGCGGGAGCCGACAACCTTGGCGGCGTTTGAAAATTGCGGCTCAAAAGTCTACAACTGGCCCCACGATGAATATTGACAGATTCCTCCCATCTGTTGGTTGCATTTTGATCAGCATGCTTTGGTGTGGACACTGAAAGACAAACCGAGTGCAGCTCCATGCCAATCTGTGATTCTGTCACCACCTCATGAATAAGTCACGGTGAAACCAGAAAATTACAGGACAGGAGGAAGAAAAATAAGAAGAAAAGAATTCCTGTGCCTTCGTGGGACTTTGTGATTTAGTGGAAGGGAGTTTTGGATATAGAAATCTTCCCCGATCACCCACCTGTGTGCGGGTTGACCAGAACGCTGCCGGGCGGGATCCCTGAGGCCTCCAGCGGCAACACGTAATAGCTGGTGGCGTCTGCGGCCGACTGGGGCTGCGGCGGGACGCTCTTGATCACCTCAGGGCGCCCGGAGCCTCGGGTGTCGGTGGCCGGGTGGATCAAGGGGGCGCTGGGGATGCTGGACCAGGACGGTGCCGAGACCGGGAGAGGCAACTGGGGACGGGACAGTGAGCTGGACGAAGAGCCGACGCTGCTGCACGATTCCGAGCCTGAGGGGAGGAGGGAAAACAACGAGATTATCATCTGCGTCCTCTGCGTTTCCTCAGAATTGAGGAGGAGGAGCATCTCTTGCGGGTAAATGATCGGCCTCAGTCTTGCCTGTCTTGGAGAGCCTCCCGGTGCTCTTGCTGCTGGCCGTGCTGTCCCCCCGCACGAGGGCGGGGGAGATGCCGCTGAAGCTGCTGGCCTTGGTGATGGCGGGCCGCGGGGCAAGCCGGTTGGAGCTGTCCGAGCTGTCGGTGCTGCTCCACGGCCGCGGCTCGCCGTGCCGCGGCTCCGTCTCGGAGCTGCTCTGGCGGCTGGCACCCGACCGGCCGGCCCGTAACCTGATATGAAATGGAAAAAAGCCTTTTTAACCCTTTTAGATTATATTGTGCACCTTTTTAACAATATATTTTAAAAAAATCCAATTCTTTGTATATTTAACATATTTATGTTGCTCCGTATTGCGCCACATTCTAAGTCCGCCCACTTTTTCGCGGTCCAATGAAATGTGAAGGATTTGATTTAAAATCCCTCTTGTAACTGAACCGTTGTTACTACCGTTTCACTGGGGCTTTCTGAAATTTGACCAATCTTTTGCCACAATATTATAAATGGAAAACACAAAACCTAAAGCAGACACCTGCATAAAACTGTTAAAAACAAGAAAGAACGGATGTATTTGTATTTTAAAGACTTGAGATGACTCGAGACTGCACTCCTCTGCAAAGCATGATCAAGAAACGATGCCGTTTCAAAAATAAAACTCATGGTGTAATCGGCGAGCTCTGGGGTTGCAATAGGCTGTCCCACATGGGCAGAAAATCCCATTTAACAGAAGCTTCTTTCCCCGAGCGGCGAAAATACCCCCCCCAAATCCTTAGATCAACACTCCTGTTTCCTGAACAAGCCGATTAAGGCGCAGGGCGATTCAAAGGGCTCTCTCCGCCTGCGGTCGCAGCCATCTGAAAAGGAGCCGAGTGATGTGTGACGGAGGGTGGTGGGTGGTGGTGGTGGGGGGGCGGACCTACCTGAACATTTGCCGCCTCTGTTGGGTGCTCATGCATGCGCCTTCATCCTGAGCGCTGAGGGGAAGGAGAGAGAGAGAGAGAGAGAGAGAGAGAGAGAGAGAGAGAGAGAGA
>NW_022280042.1:1664365-1667461 GCF_004355925.1 Anarrhichthys ocellatus
AGAGAGAGAGAGAGAGAGAGAGAGAGAGAGAGAGAGAGAGAGAGAGAATGAGATATCCACCATTTTAAAAAAAGAACAGGATGGAACATCATTTAAAAAGGAGAAGCCATCTGAAGAGCTTCAGCTCTCTTATTGGCCAATTAACTGACAATATATCATCCTTGGTAGATGGAGCCTTTTTTGGGAGCAAAATCACGAGTCAGTGAGAGGTGAAGCAAACTGATCATGGGACTACTTACCTCCGATCTAGTATGAAGTGATCTCCCTGTGGGTGGAAAAGAAAATCACAATTCAGTTTGTTCTTGTTGGCATTTTCAAGATAATTTTTCTTCTTCTTTGCATTCGCTGAAAGCTGCATTATGATCATTTGAGCTACAGCGTCAGTCAGTTTTATTTACTGCATGTAAAGATATGTGACGCTGCGTTGACGTGGACCTCGGCGCACCTGCTCAACTAAGTCTGGTTGTAACATTTGGACTCGATAGATTTGGCTCCACATCAGAGAGAAAAAAATAAATTCATAAATCCAGCGGCGGTAATTGGTAGCGAGAAATGCGACTGAATTTGCACATGAATAGAGACGACACAAAGATTTGTGCAACATGCCCCCCCCCCTCCTCCTCCCTCCCCCGCCTACACAAACAGCTCTCACATCATGTGCGAATATCCTTTCTCTGGCTCGCTGGTACTCCTCCTCCCTCTCCTCCATCGATTTGCTCCTCTTGTCAGCTTTTAAACGCATTCGAATCTGGCGAGGACACACACACAAATGTCAGGGATGCCAGATTGTCCCACTCTTACCAACATGTCAGAAATGAAAGTGACAGCTTGGTAGAAAGAAAAAAAAACATTCTTACACACACACACACACACACGAAAATAAAACACCTACCGAGCTGTCTTCGCGATCAAAGCTGGAGTTGTCTCGTTTGAGAATGTAGCGTTTCTGAAAATCGTCCGCCCTGTCGTCCTTGATGTGCTCCGAGAATTTCTGATCGGGTCTGTCGGTGAGTGGGGAAAGGGGGAGATACACAAGTTTTCAGCGGCGGCTTAATTTCGAGCAGACGCTGACAGCGAACATATGTTCACCAACAGGCAAACTTTACCGATCCATCGATGGGCTGCGACCATTTAAATTCAGGACAGTGTAGTGCAAGGGGCTCACATTCTAGTGTTGGTGGTTTTGTTGATCACCACCGACTTCCCACTGGGGTCCACGTTGTGGTCCATGCCGAAGTAGGCGGCCACTCGGTGGAGCAGCATCCTGTGGTAGGACGTCATGGGTGGGAACTTTCTCTTATGGCTTCTGGAGGGAGACACCGAGGCGGTTCACGGATAAGTAGAAGTCTGTTGTTCTACACCAACACCACTACTTCTGTAATGTTGATCAATATTTCATACTTCCAAAGACACTAAAAGGAGACTTCCATGACCACAGGCAATAGTAAGGTCAGCTGCTAAATAATATCTAAATCATTGTGTCTTACTCATTATTGCTGATGAAGTCCAAGATGTCCTGTTCCAACTTCAGTAGCATGATTCGATCCCTAAATAGATAAATGACACACATTGAGGTTGTTTTTGAGACATCTGAAACGCAAAAATACTTATAAAAATAATTATTACTTGTTAGGTCATAAGAAACATAATCAATGATCAGATAGTAGTAGTGAGTTCCCTAAAGGCCCGGTCACAGCAGAAAGTAGCACAATAAAATCCATCTCTGTGTCTTCATAGGGCTAGTTGGTGAATACTGTAGCTAGAAAGCTAACGGCTAGCATGCTAGCCAGCAGGGATCAAGCTACTCTAAGGCCCGATCCCAATGTCCCCCCTGAACCCTACGTCCCAAACACTACATCTCAAACCCTGAACACTACATCTCAAACCCTCAACACTACATCTCAAACCCTGAACACTACATCTCAAACCCTGGGGACTTTTTCTTTTCTTTACTACCGAGGCAATTCAAGCTCAGTCAGGGATCTCAACGTCTTCCAGGTCAAATAATCAATTTACTGTTTTTTTTGTCAAAACAGTATCATGAACCAAGGATTTAGAAAAAATAAACTCCATGATGAATAAATCATGTGTGTAAAATAAATAAATAGCCTATGCTTGCATCTCCACCAGCACACCCAGTACTTAACACTGAACAAAGGACTAAACATCACAGTGTACAATATCCGTAAAGGTAGACTATGCATTCAGTACTCCAGGCGGGACCGGGGCTTTACGCTCAAACGATGACTTCCTGGGGGTCTCTGAGGTGTGGGTGTGGAGCGTACCTGGGGTTGCCCTTCAGCGTGTTGACCAGGAACTCGTGGAGATCTATCCCAGTTGAATCTGTGTAGTCTTGACTGGAATCTAACCAAGAGAGACACACATGACGTTCAGAGATTCCACCCTAAAAGTTAGCTGCTACAAACTTAATTTTCTGAATATAATGTCATTCATACGAATATTAATAATACGTTCCGGGCCGTTATCGCCACAAATTAAAGATAAAACGCCCGTCATTCAACTATTTGTGAAGAAAAAAAAGGAAATGTCAGACCACACGTCTGAGGGTGACATTGCTATTTGGTGGTTGTTATTGGTGTGACCAATATGGAAGAAGAAAAATTAATCTGGCAGCTTGTATCAGCAGCAGTGAGCTCTGCCAGCTGAACCATTTAAGAAATGAGGAAGTGGTCGGGTAACGAAGTTGACACCAAAAAAAAAAAAAAAAGCCCATGTAGGAGCGACAAAAAGGATGGGACCCATGGGTGGGAGGGGGGGGCATGTCTGGTGGCTATAATTGGCGGCTGCCTCATCAGCGGTGTTGCTCCGCAGAGGCGAAGCGGACACCTTTTACTCCGCCTGTGGGAATCCGTATAATTGCTTAACACCTTGAGCTCGTCGCAATTAACTGAATCACGGCAATTATCGGCCCGTAATGAGATATCATTTCCAACGCGGGAGCGCTTTCGGACAAACCTGAGGGCACTGACGAAAAACAAAAAAAAGAAAAAAAGTTTATTTTTGGTATAAGATATAATTATAAGGATGAGAAGTGACATTGATTATCATTAAAGCATCTGGCTTCATTTTAAGTGA
>NW_022280042.1:1677461-1677756 GCF_004355925.1 Anarrhichthys ocellatus
TTTTCTATGGCAGGTAATATGTATGGAGCAGAGGGAGGTGGGGGGAGAGGGCTGGGACTGTGAGCGCACCGCTACACCGGCTAATTGAGCGGCGTGGGGCCGGTGGGGAAACGAACAATGCCGGCAGGAGATAAAGGAATGGGGGGGGAAGGGAAAGGGCTGAAGTCAGCAGAAGTAGGACAGCCACCAGCCACCTGTCCTGCCGCAGAGGACAGGAGCTGGAGACAGATGGTGGCAAAGTCACCCAGTCTCTCTCTCTCTCTCTCTCTCTCTCTCTCTCTCTCTCTCTCTCTCT
>NW_022280042.1:1677766-1686149 GCF_004355925.1 Anarrhichthys ocellatus
TCTCTCTCTCTCTCTCTCTCTCTCTCTCTCTCTCTCTCTCTCTCTCTGAATGCTTTTCCATGTGTCACCTACCGCCGCTCCCCCCTCCCTCCCCCGTTTCTTACCTCCTCTATTTCTTGACATTTCAGGCATTTAACCAGTGCCCTTACACTGACGCGTCGGAATTAACTTCGGCTCCTCCGCCACTGCGAAAAATGACGAGTGGGAAGAGGTCAGGAGCATCGGCGTGTCTCTGCGGCGTATATCCCCGTGTGACCGCGGAGGGTGAGTTTTGAGGGAAAAGGGGCAGAAGAAGAGGTCTACATTTGAAGAGGTCACGAAAAACATGAGGAGGAGGAGACAGGGGTGCATGCGAAGTCGATTTAAGGTGAGATGTTCAAAGGAGAGGGACAGAGATTTAGCTTTAGGGGGTGAGAATTGAGGAAAAGGGCGACTTGCTTGGTGTAAAGTTTGACCAAAAACTCAAATCTTATTTGTTTTCTAAAATGGGGGAGATGCCGTTTTTGCTAAACAGCAGCCACTGTTGCCACAAGTGGAAATTACGGTCCAATCGTTTCTGAATATCGCCTCAATTTGCTTGATAAGAAGATCGACACCAATCTAATGTCTCTCAGACTTTATGCTAAGCTAATCGGGAGCTGGCTGTAGCTTCGCGGAGCAGCTCCCGGTGCATTGTCAAACTGTTCCTCTCAAAGACGACATCGATAGGCCAAACCGTAGTGTCACAGCCCCGCGGGTGCCGTAAAGCCAGCTCGGTGTAGTCATTTAAACGTCAATATCTGCTATCATTAGCCCCTTTAATCTACTGGTCATACCAGACTAAGTAAGGCTGCAGCAGCAAAACGCCTGAGTGTATTGAATTGAGCAATGGTGCGTTTTATTGCTTACGAAGTCAACTTTATATATTTCCAATAGGAGGATTGTGTTATTTCATCCAACAAACGTAATGTAGTGTAAAGGTAAGCTCCCTTTCTGCTCCTGCTGTTCTGGATGGATGCACCTTTAAAATGACTGCCACCTTCATGCTTCATTCTTCCCTCCCCCTTCATTCCTCAATACCGCGTCCCCTCCTGCTTTCTCACCTTCCTCTTCTCCTTGATCCCTCGTCCCATCTCTCCCCCTCCCTCCCCCCCATACTGCTGTCATTCTGTTCCTCGCCCGGGGGTAACGTAGACGCAGGAAGTCGGTAGATAAGCCAGGATTTGAGCTCCAGATTATCTGCCTGCCCGTCTCCCTCGCTCTGACTTCTCCCTTCCAACCACGAGGGTCAGATTGGCCTGCATCCTATTTTTAGGCTGTGACCAAAAGACAAAATCCTTCTCCCTTTTCCTGGATTTCCTCACCCGGGAGGCATTGCGCGTCGTTTTCGCCACCTGTGAGCGCAAACCTCTTCACTTGAAAAGGGCAAATTAAAAAGTGCAAATTTGCCCACGGTCCCAAAGCACATTCACTGCAATGACAAAGAGACCTAATTAATTAGCAGTTTATTTGAAAGTGATCTCAGGTGCCCTGAATCCCCCCCCCCCGGTAGATCCGCCGCTTTACCGTCTCCCGCGGAGGATAAATGAGATTCACCAGTTTCCACGACCTAATGCTCTTTTACCACATTCGGGTTTCGGTAGTGGCCGACCTTCGCGAGGCAGAGTCAAGCCCCCGCATTATTATCTTCAGTCCGTGCAGTTATGCTTTTCCGGGGAATAATAATATTATAATAGCCGAAGCTGCCGAGAAAATCCGTCTTGAACGCCGCGGGTGACAGGAGATCCCCGGGGCAGTTTGTGCTTGACGTTGACGGTTGCTGAATTTTCATGGAGACGAGTGTGGAGGAAAGAGTGAAAATCACTCCTGCTCCTCTAACCTCCCTGAGTAAATGACTATGTCACGGGTGAAGGAAAACGCTTAAAAAACGATATGAAGTCAAGTTTCGATCGAGTCTATACCGGTCGGTGTGGACATCAACCTCATTCAGTTCTTTACCTGTGCGTCCCTGTTGTTGTTGCTGCCGTGTCCGTCTCGGCCGCTCTGGCTCTGGTCGGCGATCTCAGAGTTGGAGGCGTTGTCCTTCGGGGGCGGGGGCGCGTCGGCGGCTTCGGAAACCTTCATTGTTTCAGTGTCGGCTGTGTCGGACATTCTCATTGCAAAGTCTTACTGGGAGAGGCTGGCGAATGCGGAGAACCTGAAAGAGACGGGAGGAATGTCCGCGAGGGACGTTTTCTTTGAGGAATTACAAGAAGATGACAAAACGTTTAGATTGGTTGCATGTTAGGGGAAGCTGCGCTCCAAAATGGACAATTGGAGAGACCAAATATTATTTTGAGACAGTCAAGTAGTTTTTAATTGGAGATTAGCTTGTAGCCGATATTTTAATGAATACGTCGGTACAGATGAACATAGCTTGCCCACCAGAGAGCAAAGTCAAAGTCATTCTAGAAGTATTCCACACTGTACATACATCGGTCATGATTCATTGAAAAAAATAATTTTAAAGATCTTAAATAAGTTAAGTGTGCGTGTAATAATAATAATAAAAGATTTGATATGGGTCAGTGTTTATTCCGTTAACGAAAACTATTAACATGTTCGTCAACGACCTTTTTTTCCATGTCATTGACTAAAACTAGACAAAAAGAGTTACTTTTCTTTGACTAAGATGAGGCTTGAATGCATATACCAACACAATAATACACCTTTTCACTAGTTGTAGTATTTTATTTTTACACAAATAACTAAATTGCTTTGTACATTCAGAAATATACATAAACACTATAACACTGAGAATCCTGGGTGTGTCCAACGGCTGTGGAATCCTCCAGTCACTGTCCTCACCCTTCTTTTCTACATGGTGTAAAAGAAACAGTTCGTAAGCAACTTCAAACTATCTGTGGATACTGTACAGTAGGAAGCAACACCATAATCATTACATACAATAACACAGGCCTACATTAAAGGTATAGTGTATATATGAGGTATTACAATGACATTAAGGTCTAGAAAAGTAAAAATAGACGATAAACTTGACATGAAATAAGCTATTCTTCCATAAAGTAATAAATCAAACTTACTTGTTCAAGGTGCATCATTAAATCAGGCCCACAGCAAAGCACCTGCTCTTCATCTGCGGCGCGCTCCGTATCATTTTTCTCACGGGTTTTATTTGGAAAGAGCAAGCCACAACACTGCAGCGGTAATAGCGGGAATGACTTGCAGCACACGTGTGCAGGCGGCAATTTCCCACGGAGCCGCCCGACTAATGATTTCATAGCGGCCATTTAGAGTTGTCGTGGCGGTGGAAACACAGGTGCGACTAACGATCTTCACTGACGGGGAAACTCGATGTGCGCCGAGAGGAAGGTCTATGAAGTCGCCCGGCAGGCTAGGGAGGAGGAGGAGAGGGGCGGTTTGTGTCATCCACACAGCCTGTGATCATCAGTCACTCCTTTCTGTCAGTCTCACAGCTCTGCAGCTGCTCAGACAATGGACGCGATTGGACAAGACACAGCAGGGGGGGCACAGTTACTGTCCAGTGAGACAGCTTTGGGTTGCAGCGTCGGGTCTCCATTCAAAATAAACCTTTGACATCGATGTTTGGAAGTATCGGAAGGAGGCGGGGAGGGTCAAGAGCTGCACCCAACCGCCTTCAAGCGGTTTATTTTGGAGCACCAACAATTGGAAAATGAAGTTTGAAATTTGTTCATTGGAAGTGCGAAAGCTCAGAAATATCGACCATGTAGCGTTTTGGCGTTGTGTGAGAAAATATTCATGACAAAAACAGTTAAAAAAAACAACATATTGACGTGTGAATAAAAATTTGTTTTTTTTTAAAACGCCCCCAATGTGTAAAGGCCTTAAAAGACGGAAACACTCCTACTAAACCATATTAAAAGGTTTGATTTAGTATTAAACTAAATTTGGTAACAAAATCCTTTAATATTAAGCTTTCACAGCAAAAATGTGGAAGAGCCTAAATCATTTTTAACTATACAAAAGGTATATTTTAAAAGTGTGTTTTCATTAGCTTGAAGTCGCAAAGGCAACGTTTCCAATTGAATTTTTGGGTGCAGTAGTCCAAAGAACGTGAATTACCAGCACACAGTATGTAAAGGCGGGAGGACCCAAAGGTGAATGGGTCCACTTTCTGATTTTACCGAAGAAGAAGAGCAGCTCAAGCATGCACATTGCACTCTTGACTACGGATGATTTAATGACTCGGGTTCAAACATTGAGAAGTTAATTCTGGGGCGAGTTAAAAATAAAAAAAAAGAAAATAAAAAAAAAGAAAATAACATTAACATTAGCGGCTTTGCACCTATGGCCCGCTGCGTGAAACAATTGTGCAATGCCATGGCCTCCGTGCGTTGAAGTCGTGGTGCGAGCACATCCTGCTGATGTGCCCTCATTATGCAGTCGGGCCCCCACGTAGCGAAAACACACGCACAGACACGCGGAGGGAGGGGCTGACATCTGCTACATGAGAGCTATGATTAATAGGTTAATTAGAAACGGGCTCGTCGGAATTCACATCAAACCTGGAAACGCACATGACAGCGCCTGCTCTGTGCTCAACCGGTGCGTTTCTTGCCCCTCACCAATTTAGCGGGGGCCTCGACTCGCTTTTGCCCGGCAGTGATCGGAGGCCATTTTCCCCCACATGTGATCTGCGAGCGGCAAATCGGGGCCGGCCGAGACGCGATAGTTTACCTCCGTCCCAAAAGGGGCTGAGACGGCGAGCATTCCAGATTTCCCTCTACGTGGGAGTAATTGACTTGTGGGCCGCTCTCCGCCGCTCTTCCGCCGTGCGAATGCGCCGCTAACCCAATGCCGCGAGAGGCTAAGAGGTTAGCCGAAATGCAGCTGGGCACCGGGAGAGTCAGATGTTGAATCTCAATGACCTGTCAGAGGGTTTGACAAAAAGCAACGCCGGCTGCTGCTGCTTTACATTATTTTTACATTCGGAGAGGAAAAACAGCTTAATACTCCAGAGTGCCGCGCGCTGCCTTTGAATATTTAGTGTCTGGCGCTGACATTTTGATGAGTGGAGTCTCTCGAGTGAAGATTTGCAATTTTGGGACAGATATACAGATATATATTTATATTTCTTTTCTTTCCAAGAGCCGGGCCTTGTGACGGATCGCCGTTTTCTCCGTCGCCGAATCATTCATTCTTCCGACGCACATTATTTCATCACGGGACCGGAGCGTCGGACTAAATTTGGCTCCAGACTTTGATGCATTCCGACTTCGCCGTCTCGTCCCTCGCGGCGGAGGTAATTGCGCCGCGTGCCTGTTCAGAATCCCTGATGTTTTTGGCTGCATGAGTAATCTAGATCATCATTTGATCCTCAGCGTTGCATTAAGGGAACGGCTGGGAATTTAAAAAAGGAGCCGTAAATTGGTCTCTTATGAGGGAGACGGAAAACGGACATCACCACATTTTTCTTATATATATATCTCTCTCCCTTAATATTGTGATGTCATACCGTGGAATATATCATGTAATGATAGCTATTTGCTTTCATGATGCGATAATGCGAACACAAACCATTAGTTTGAAGATACACAAACCATTACTGTAAACTAGTTTGAAATTTAACGCTTGGCTGCCATTAACATTAGACAAAGTTTTCTCCATTTACAGCACATTTATTTGAGAAACACTTTATCACTGTGCTTCTAGCGGAGTCCTCGGCATTACTATGCTGGTCTTAAGGCTGAAAACGTTTGTTTGGGTATTGGTTATTTTTGATCAAACTATTTTATTGATAACATTGTACTACTGGTGGGGAAAAGGGCTCTATGTGCTTTTGGGGAATAAGATCAGGTGAGAAATTAATGGGGTAGGTTTAAAGGAAATGAGCGTCTCACTGCCTATTCTTGACAAACAGAAGTAAAGAGGGTGACGTACTTGTTGCGTAGCCAGTGGTGGTCGCGGCGAAGGAGGATGCTGCTGGTGAGGTCGATGAGGCTGAGCCTGCCGGTGCCATTTGAGACTTCTCTGCCCATGTCTGCTTCAGCTGCTCTGAACGGCAACCGGGGCCTCCGACGCCCTCATGACCCCTGCTGACCTGCGGGCGAGAGAGGCACGGGGGGTTAGCCGGGTCGGAGAGGTCAGGGGGGCGCACCGACCCTCGGGGTCGAGCAGACTGACAGCGGGGGCTCTGGACGTCAGCAACTCTTTGAGATATCTGTGCGTCGGAGCAAAAATAAAAAGTTGGGAGTGTGTATTTCTGGGACTGTGCGTGCCTGTGCGCCATGAATAATTGATGAGCGCAGAGATGGGAGTGCGGCTGAGGCAACGGGAGGAGGCACCCCCCCGCCAGCCTCGTAAAAAAAAGAAAAAAACCTTGAGCATTAGGAATTCAGGGAGCGGCGGGGGGCATTTCTCAGCTCAAAAATCCTCTGCCATTTGGTGGCACATAAATCGCCCGGCGAACAAGATCTTATTTTCTAGCAAATTCCCCTCCAGCTGAACTGCAGTGCTTTCTTTGGGTGGCATCTCTAAATGTGTTGTTTTGTTTGACCAGCAGTCCAAACCCCAAACTGCTTTAGTGTAGCGAGGCAACGATCTGACTGTTCAGGTCCCGAAGCCGATATTTGGGTATCGGGTCGATACCGAGTACCGACCCGATAACGGTGTTTGATTAACAAGCTGTAGGCCTCATTGTGTGGAAGTGACACCGATCATTCTTTCATAAGGCTCCACTTAAACATTGTAACGAAACATCGATACAAATTTACTGAATTGTTATTTATCCTTAAACAAATAAAGTCGCGAACCAACAACTTCAAAATGAGCAGGAGTTCAAATCACAGTATATAACGTATAAACATAAAATGGAGTCGCATAGATCGGCCCCATTTTACCGATATGCGATCCAGCCGTGCGAGTCAGTATCGGCCTGATATCAATATCGGTGCATCCGTAGTTTACACTGGAACACTCTCCCTCCTCCCGTAAAATCTCCGGCTCTGTGTTGGGAGCAGCAGCCGGGGGCCTTGGCAGCGACGTGGCGCCATTTGGTGCTTTTAGCGGCCCTGACCAACCACGATCACCACGAGTGACCTAAACAGGACCGCTTAATGTTGAGTTCTCCGACTGCCGTTTGGCATTTCAGCAAATTTTGTGAGGGGGAAAAACGTCCTCTTCAGGCTGTCGCATCTCTCCCTGGCGCTGGCAGACGGACGAGTGCGAGGCCCGAGGCATGACTCATCCATCAATGTTGATGTCATTTCTATAATTACTTACATCTGGAGAGTACACAACGTAGGACACGCAGTTTGTGGGCGGTAATTTAGCACCGCGCGTTGGCGCTCTCTAGACAGCTTCCATCTTTTTCCCCCTCTTATCGTTACCCTCCTGCTTCCCTCCTCTGGCGTGACCGCGGGACCGTCGTCTCGCTGCTGTGGCTCTGGATTTGCGAAAGCGGTGCCAAATTCGAGCCGCCGCGAATAAAAGCGCCGGCTAAATGTCTGAAAAAAAATAGGGGGGGCAGCTCTGTGATCCGGTGCTGGTCCTGCAGCTATAAACGCACGCAGAGTGAAAAAGTTGTTCCGACAGCGTGAGTCCGGCCGTCGGCACTCCAGGTTTTATGACCGGAGCTGCTGAGCGGGCTTCGGGACTTCACACTGAGCCTCTGTGTGTGTGTGTGTGTGCAGGAGACTTGTCTTGCAAATGCTAATGGCTATGCACTGCAAAAAAAAAAAGTTTTGACAGATGCAGGGAAGCGTCTACATTTGATTGGTACTCAGCAGCTTAAAAACACACCTTAGGACGCGCGCACACTCACACACACATGCACAGTCTCACACACACGCTCAGCATGTGAACCGGTGCGTCTTCCAGCACTGTGCTGTGGCTGAACAGGGAGTGGTTCATTGGTATTGTGGTCGCTGCAGAGCGCAGCAACCTTAAAAGAGGCTCCCTGGGGCGTCTTTCAGAGTTTCACCGCCCCTTAACGCCATCTTTTATCGCTGTGCAACCTCTCTCTCACACACACTGATGCATCACACCTGCACGCAATACCAGCACAAACACATGAATGTGTCAAAACCCAGAGATGCTCAATTAGACAGGGACCAATGCAGGATACATAGAAATAAATGTTGCACAAATCAAAAGGAAGACAATAAAAAAAACAACGTACAGTCTCCGCTGCGTGCACAGTCTTGATGGAAATCAAATCTCAAAAAACAAAACACACAAAGGGGTCATGAGGGTGGCCAACAACTGAGCCGAGTTAATCATACACCGGGCTCTTAACGCTCGATGGCGAGCTAATGAGAAATTTTTCAATCACGGCGAAGCCCACTGGTGATGGCAAGCACACTCCAACACACTTATTTCTCTCTCTCTCTCTCTCTCTCTCTCTCTCTCTCTCTCTCTCTCT
>NW_022280042.1:1686249-1699580 GCF_004355925.1 Anarrhichthys ocellatus
GGGGAGGGGGGGGGGGGGGGGGGGGGGGGGGGGGGGGGGGGGGGCAGTCACCTTTCGAGAGCCTCTAAAGGATCAGGATGCAAATCCGCCGTTGATTTCTAAGCGAGAAGTGGCTCGCTGCACGTGCACCTTGAAAAAATAAAAAAGAATCACGCTTTATTGCCGTCGATGAGCTTTTTTTTGTCGTTACTGCGAGCAGCACATAAAAAATAGGGAAAGCAGAGCCTCAAACAGCTGTGATATTGTCTGCAGAGATGTAGAATACATCCCGAGCATCGGGGGGAACAAAAGCAGCGACTCGAATACAAAAGGTGATGCCGTGGCTGAAGGGGGGGGGGGGGGGGCTGCAGCTCGGTGTCCCCTCACCTGCTCCAGATTCGGGAGGAAACAAATACCACTCACGCTTCTTTTTTTTTTTACGGCGACGCAATTAATTGCCGACTCCCAAAAACACACCGACGACGAGGAGGCGGATTTGGAGTGGAATCGACGGAGCGCAGGACGCAAACTGATACAAATCAGACATCAAATAAACAGCTAATTAGCTCGCTGATGCCGGTTTGCACTCGTGACGCTGGGATGGAATTGATTTCGGCGTTTTGCTAAACTGAGTGACTAATCTCCCATTTTTTCGAGCCATTCCTGCTAATTGCGAAGCGAGGCGAGCGCTGACAGGGGAGCTGTGTAATTGGACCTGAAAAAACGATTAGTGTAAAAGCTTATGAAATTATATCGCTTTCACACGCCGCTTGCCTTGATTTCCGGGGCAACCGAGGCGAGCGTCGGTTTTTAAGGAACTGCCTCTAATGGCACAGACTGAATTAGCCGAAAAAAACATAAACAGGCATAAATGAGCCTCTAATTGCGCCTCTCGCTCTGCCTCCGGGTCGCATGAGGCGGCGGGGAGGCAAGAGGCGCCGTCAGCTGGCATTAATAAATTAGATCCACAGCAGAGCGCGAAGGTAATCCATTACCTTTCCCACAGGAGAGCTTCCAGGGAATATCAATCGAGGCAATTAGGGGTGGAACAATAAACACCGAAAAACTAACATGCAAGTCTAGCAGTTTTAATCTATGGAGCCCTATGAGAGGAAAATAACTCAAAAAGCAAAAGTCTGCCAGACTCATTAAAAGTCCATTTGCAGTCAACACCTGCAGAACAAACAGGGGAGCAAGAGAGAGAGAGAGAGAGAGCGAGCGAGGGGGGGGGGGGGGGGAGAGACGAGCTTGGCTGGAGAACAATGCGGAAGCGAAGCCTCTTATTGGCTGATCTCGGTTAATTATCCTCCTCTAATGAAAAGCAGAGGCAGCGTTGGCAAGCCGGGGCGAGGGGATTTGGGGAGCTCTGGCTCGGCGAAGCCGACGCACGGCCCCCGACAGCGCGCTGGATCTCACGGCCGAACACTCGCTGCCATGCGATGGTACATAAGGAGCAGAAAAGGATTTTCTAATGGATTAACAAGAATATAACAAGCGCTCACCTCAGGCAGAAAAATCAATACGACAAAGACAATGTTGAAAAAGCAGAACTAAACAATAAATATGAAGATGAAATCAGAACAAACAAATAAAAAGCACATGAGGTTGGAAGCTGCAGGACCTACCTGCCCCGGCAGCTCTGCCCTCCATCCCTTCTGCTACTCAATCGTTTAGTTTCCATTGTACAGGAGGCACTATTTGCTGGAGAGGAGGCTGGAGTCGCCTCCCAGCTCGCTCCTCGGCAGCTGCCTGCTGCCTCCTGTTTGCCCGCTCGACTGAGTGAGAGCGGAACACGGGGAGAGGGGAGTGTAAAAAGGGAGAGGGCGAGTGGGTGTCAGAGAGAGAGAGAGAGAGAGAGAGAGAGAGAGAGAGAGAGAGAGAGAACAAGTCTACCTGCCACAACCCATCAAGCCAGCCAGCCTTGGAGACAGCGCCAAATCAACAGCTGGCCCCCGTGTGATGTCAGAGCCTCAACAGCCAGTCACGGCGGCCCGAGGCCGGCCGGCGCTACGCAGCGCCGACTGAACCAAAGTCACCGGCTAAATGGGGCTCTTCATTAGCCACTCTGCTTTAGGATGGAGGCGGGGGCGGGAGGAGGAAAGGGCAGACAGGGACATGGGACGGATGGAAGGAGAACGAGAGGAAGATGAGCAAAAACGGGGAGGGTGGGAGGTAGAGCGGTAAGAGGGAGGAAAAAAAGACAAACGGGGGAGGAGGATGGGGTCCGCGGCCAGCTAGGTGCTCAAAGACCAGGTGGAGAGTCGATGGGGAGGCGCTGGGCACTGAGAGGCCGAGCTGTTTACTGGGCCACCTTCCCATTAAAGCTGGCACCCTGCTCCTCACACACACACACAAGGCTACAGCTAATCCCAGAGACTCAGAGAGAGAGAGAGAGAGACACCACCTGAAACACCCACTCATTACCCAAACAAGACGAGTAAAACACTGCAATAAAGACACTCGGCTTTCGGCAAATCTCACACAAGCTTTTTCCGTGGAGCAGCTCGAGAACAATGCGCTGACTGCAGTGAGGGAGGAGAGCAGCTGCTTGCGCACGATCAAAACTGCTCCACCTCCATTTCACCTAAATCTGCCTTTAGACGATTTAACGGTGGGGTGGGGGGGTGAATCGGATCAAGCCCCCACCAGAAGTCACTTGGCTTGTTTATGTCACTAAAGACCAAGAATTCGGTCTGTACACGCAACAAAGACACACTCTGGAGATAATCGACGCTCTTCCATCGCTAAGTGACTGACAGGCTGTCAAAGACGCAGGGCTTCGCAAGCAGGTCCTGTGTCCCCAAGTCTAGATCGCCATATCGTGATTGTTTTTTCTGTCCTTTCAGTCACTCAAGACGTTAACAGCGAACACGGTGGGCGTAAAAAAAAAAAAAAAAGCTCCCGCTGTCACTTAGCAACCAGCACCGTTTCGCGACTCCCGATTCTCTGTCTCGTAATTGTCCCGTTCGTTACGCCGGGGCCTCTGATGAATTTATTTATTGTGCTTCCCCCTTGATCTTGTGAAAAAGGTCACCGATTGGACAAACAATTTACGGATAGGCGGATGAATTATTTAATGGCCCGGACCAAATATTATGGGAGCGGGAGAGATCCCCCCCCACTCCTCCCTGGGAGGCGATGAATTATTTAGCCGTTGGGGCCCACATCTTCGGCGAAAGCTATTACACAGCATCCTCAACCCCCCCTTCAATATCTGATAATGTCATCAGCTCCAAATGCGCCCTAACCTGCATAATGAACGGTCAACAGAGTAGCGGCGAGGTGAAAACTGTTATGGCAAACAATTATTAGCGTTTATTTTGAGCCTCGGGAGGGGTGCGACACCGAGGGCAGACAATCACATGAGAATTAGAGCGAAGATTTAGTGCACTTTTTCTGTGACAAAAAAAAAAAAAAACACATTTATCTGCATCACCACATCCCTCAAACACGGAGGAACTTCCACATTAGCAGACACAAAATGATGGTCACAACACACAACTGCGGCATGTGCAGCGGCGGAGTCCGCCAGCCCCGGCAAAGATTAACATATCATCTCCACTCTGCAGAACAGCAGCCGGAGGGACTGAGCCAGCATCCACTCTCCACCCACCAGGCTCCGCTGGTACCTTCATGAAAACGATACCATCAGTGGTGGCAACCTGTAAGCTCTCGGTGCTGTCTCTTATCAAGCCTACAGATGATAGACGGGGTCTGTGCATCGGAATCACAGCCGGTGTGGGTCACTTAGTATACACGTGTATCAAAAATGAGTTATTAGATGTATGATTTATGGTGCCTTCACGTACATAAATCTACTTCAAATCAGCTTTCAATGTCCACCTTTATAATCTCTAATGGAGAAGTGCTAAACTACTGTATATGTCAATGTTAAGATGCTACTATATAAAAAGGCATTATTTTTATTTTATTCATATTAAAACCAGCAAATCTGTTTGTGGTTGATTATGTGCAAAGCTGCACTACATCATTCATTTTTTAAAACTCATATTTACAATTAAGTTTCATGCGACAAGCCTATTTTAGTGATAGATACATTTTATGTCACTGCAGAAATACAACATTAACCCCCTTTTGTCCTTATTTGGTAAACTACTTAGCACTTAACGTCATATGCCATTTATTAATACGTGGGCTTGATTAATTAGCGTGCGACTTGTTTCTCTATGTAGTCTTCCATCGACCATTAAAATGTATCATTGACAAGCACGTATCTGCCATAAAGACCCCATTATGTTTGGCTTTATATCAGAAATAAGGTGTGGAGAATCAATGGAAAGGAAATGCATTTGATTAATCGTTTATAGCGATTTTGTCCGCTCGCTATTACACTGCGAGCTCGTGGCACCAGACTCAATTACAAATTTGGCCATTTTTATTGTTTCCTCGGTATCGTCGAAACCACAAACCCCGGACAACATTTGACGTTTCAATCCAATAATTGATACATGTAACTAAAATTCGGCCGATAAGACATTTGCACAAGCAGCGTAACAGCTTCAATACATTGAAAGCTCAATGTATTGAAATGGCTAACCGTGAGTGCACACTGCTCGTTGCCGCATATTAGCAGCAGAGAAACACTCGTACCAGGCCTGAAAGTTATTGAATTAATTACGCTTTATCATTCAACTGCTGCCATTTGCTTTTTTTTCGGACGAACGCCGAATTTAAGGACGGTCGCTTACAATTTGGAGACGGCGTTTCATTGCGAGGTGTGTGCGTTTAGCCGAAGAGCAAAAGGCAACATTGTGAGCCACATTTGGCGTTGTGTCGTGTCTTGTGCTAAGCTAACGACCATTACGCTTAAAAACGGCCAAACACCGGGGCGACCTGCGCTGTCCCGCAGTAGCACGAGAGATGTTTACTGCTAACGAGCTCGTGTTACATGATTACAACAACCCGGTTAGACAAGACAAGATACTGCAGATATCTAATGTTGCCTTACCGCTTTGCTTTACAATCGGTGCACAGCCGTCAACCAAGGGTGAAGTAGCTAGTGTTTGTGGCGGAGTGAAGGAGACACGGAGGAGTCGAGCAGGCTGGCAGAGTGCGTCAGATCCTCACGTCCGATACGTAGGGTGTTGGAAATATGTCACGTCTCGTCGTTGCTGGTGTTGTGGCAGCACGCATGCTCGCGGTTTGTTTGACAATGTCGTCATTTTTTGCATATATCATTTAACATTGACGCCTTTTATTGTTTTATGTGATTTGTGATAACATTAGTTCGTAAAGTGCAAGGAAGTTGCATTGACTACTCAGCGTTGACTGACTGCGTGCTGCCCCGGTGATTTAAACCGAGTGAACCTTACATTTCCCGTGAAACTTTTTTTCGTGATTCAGTTCAGTCCGCTGTTTCATTAACTATATTGCTGAGCATCTCTGCACCGTCTCACCGGGTAGGCAAATCACGCATACACCAACAAAAGATATATAGCTTTACTAGCACAATACTTTTACGTGTACGTTAAGTGACCGAGTACTGCTCCTGAGTCACGATGCATGCTGCATGTGGCTGTCCGGCTCTGCTTAGAGCAGCACGTGACATGTAGCTATAGCACACATTACGTAAAATCAGAGCATTTATGTTAGCTTGCTAGTTTCCTCCTCTTTAAACATCTACGTATTTTCATCTCACATGGTAGCTAGCTACGAGAGTCAAATACAACATGAATGCGTATCCGGTATATAAAATAATAAATCTGTGGGTTTAAGTACAAGTAGTGCTTTTATTTCTATAGGCACGTTTGTTTACTTCCGGTTTGAGTTGATAGCTCCAGTGCCATGCCCTACAACCTGACGTCTTTAGGTGGTTATAACTCCGAATTTGTTCTTTTGCATACTTAATTGAGTATTAAGTAGTTGTTTTCCCCTAAACTGGCAACTTGTTCTTCAGGTCTTCTAATACATCGCTGATTTATTTAAGTTTAAATATAAAGGTATAAGGTGGTTTTGGTTGAAAATTAAGTATTAAATATAATTTGTGGTTTTTGCAATTACATGGAATTATAAATGTATTCTTATTATTTTGAGGTATATTAAGTGTGTAATACACTAAACATAGAACTTTTTTCATTTACTGTAGCCACAGCTTGTTTCTCTGACTTCTATCCGAATGCTGTTGTTGCTGGGGAGTTGTTACTATTTCAGACACAAGATTCGTGTGGTTGTCGGTGTACGCTCACCAATATCTGTAACTAAATAACAAAAGCAGAAACGTCAGCCTGGACAGACCAGGACAGCCAGCGCCAGCTAAAGTGAGGAAACACTAAAAAGATGCTGTTGTAACCGGGGGCTGCTGAGACGGGGGACTTTTACCATCTGGGACCGTCTTTGTCCACCGCACTGCGTCACCCAGCTTCTAAAAATGGCATTCCTGTCAGTGCTGGTTGGCAGCAGAGGAATGCTTATTACCATTTTTATAAAACATGTTTAAATCAACCACAAATACGGCAAACAAAAGGGTTCTTTAATGTCTAATAGATGCTCTACATTCATTTGTACAACTTAGTTTACCAATGTTTTTTCCCCTCCTGCTTCAAACCAGGGTCCAGGAAACGGATGAGACCGTGCGAATGGAGATGGACGATAATGACCTACAGAGCTCTTGCTGTGACACAAGATGGTCACAGCAACTGTCGGGCCTTCCTCGCAAGCTCCTGCGGCGCCTGATGCCTTTCCAAAGGGAGGGAGTGGAGTTTGCTCTATCCAGGAACGGACGGTGAGCACTCGGTCACGTCAAGGCCTCATTGTTCGGAAGCCAAGTAGCGTAGGTTCTCATTTTTTAAAGGTAGTTTTAAAATGAAAGGTCAGCTTGTCAAATCAGTAATAACATGACAAGGAAGAGGCATGGTGTTGAGAAAATGTCGGGTGCTGATATGTTTTGATGTTTCACTTCCTGAGGAGGAAAATACAGCAAAACTTCAACATAATCTGTCACACATTTTCCTCTCTTGTGCTGCACCAGTGTGTGATTTAGTCTAATAGGGTGGTATGTTTAGATGGAGCATTTGCCTAATGGAGCTTCCAAACAGGCAGTCCAGCCCCAACCTCTAGTGCAATCAGGAAACTGTCATTTCCAGCGCAGCTCCAAAAACAGTATGATGGCCCACAATGCAAGTAAATAGTCAAGAATGTAGGAGTCTTAAGTTTCCTTTAAGTCCGTAATTGTTGAGCATTAGCTGCAGGAACTGAAGAGGTCTTGCCCATCCCCCCCCCCCCCCTGCCTACGACCAGTCGATGTGCTCTCGGTGAAGGTCAGCACAGGGGGAGCCAATCTGAGCGCCGCGATGCGGAGCGCCCGTTATTGATCCGGAGAACACTGGGAGGCGCTGCTTTGTTACACGGGTGGGTCAGAAGTCAATTGGCTCTTGGCGCACCGTGTGGACAGCCACCTCGGTCAATTGGCACCAGTATGTGACAGGGAGCAGCAATGCTTCTCCCTGGAGAGGAGCAGAAGTGGCATTAGCACCAGACGTTCTCGGTAGAGAGGGAGCCTGGAGGCAGAATGAGCACACGATGCAAGTTAGTTTGTTTACATTCTACCCGTAGCTACTGTTACTAAGCTCTGATTGGGCAATCGCTGTTTAGGGGAGGGGTTTAGCCAACAGTCGATTTGTTGCCCGAGCCAGTATTTACCATGAACTTTGTTTTGCTCTCACTGACCATGTCACATTTTCTACAATAAGGGCAAAGTGAGCTGTACCCAGCATGCCGTTCAGCGGTGTAACCGTTAATATGGTAGTGCGCGATGGAGAGCGAACTGTACCCAGCATGCTTTTCAACGTTGTAACAGTTAATATTGTTGCGTACCGCGCAAAGCGAGCTGAACCCAACAAGCCATTTGGTTGTTTAACAGTTAATATTGTAGGGAGCGACGCCAAGCGAGCGGTACCCAGCATGCCTTTCGACGGTGTAACAGTTAATAGGGGTTCCCCCTCAATACACTACACAGTGTATACATAACACACAACTAATAGTTAATTGGATGAACAGTTGTCGAGAAGATCGAAGGGCATATATACATACATATATAAGATGTATATAAATATACATACTGCCAGATACTTCTTCCATTTTAAGTTTAGTGTGAGAAGATACAGTGACTAGGAAGTTGGAGTGCAGCGTTTTAAGCCTGCAGTACGACACTAACAAACACACAGACGGTAAAGAAGATTACAAGCTAAAAATTTTCATTTTATTGACAGTAATCTTGATCTTTCTATGTATTTGTGGCACCCTGCTGTTCTTTATTTGATCACTCAATATCCTTGAAAAGAGCCTCAAATTAAAGCGGCAGTGCCTTTTTTTACTTTCACCGATACTAAACAGAGACTCATTGCAGAAGAGGCAGAAACTCTACCTGCATTAGCCTGAATGGACCAGAGTGCAATGCGGCTGCAGAGATGTAGGATACCACTACCTGAGGAGGAACTAGTCGAAGGCAGGCTGACAGACAAAAAAATGACATAAACGGCTTCATTATAATGAATAACTCCTGAAATGCAACGAACATCATAGATTGATGTCGGATATCTAACAGCGTGGGAGGATCCGTGGGAGGATTTTTTTTCCCTTATCAAAAAAAAAATCTCATAGTCGTTGTGTCTTTTCATACCAAGAGCGCCGAACCCCAAAAAAATCACATCAGACGCCGTCGCAATTCAAATACTTATGGAGCGCGCCGCGCCGGTCTGTGTAGGAGGACGAGTGAGCTTTATGGAGTTAGATGAGGGATAATGCGGGGAGAGTTGTGGCACAGAGTGGCAATAAAAACCCTTGAGATGTGGTTGATTGTATTGTTTGGAAAGTTGGGCAGAAGTGTGCCGTCAGACCGCTGACATCTGCATGTATTCAGCTATCCGAAAACATCCATTTACCCAGGGTGCATCTGTGGAATGCAGCACCGTACGGCAAAAAATCGAAGAAAACATCAATTTGGAGTAAAAGTACATCCATTTCAGGCCTTTTGGTCACTTCCATGAAGGTGTCGACTGCAGCTGGTGTCCGCCCTGCTCTGATTTGTCCGGAATGTTATTGCAAGCGACTGCCCGTGCTTTTATTGAATAAGGCCCGCTCTGCTGACGTGAGAGGAGATCGATATGAAGTCTGTGTCCTCTCTCCCTGCGATGGCCAAACACCTGAGAGAAGTCCTTTTCCAGAGATTTGTTCTCTGCGTGTTCTCACGCCCATGAGTATTTGTCATAATATAGAGTACTGTACACAGAGTTATACCAGAAAATGATTTGGGCGATTCAGCAGCGCAGTGCTATGCTGTTACAACACTGGGGAGTACAATTGGGCTTATTCACAGGGTCCAACGGTTCTACATTTGGTCGCTTTTTTAGGGCCTTTTAACAGTTTATTCCATGTCGTTGAATCAGTCAGTCTGCCTGAACAAATAAGTGGAAATAATTTCTTATTAAAGGGGTCATTTTTTTTAAGCACATCCATAAATATGTGAGAGACAAAAGGCTGCTTCGGTTTGAAGTTCATTTACAATATACCGCCACAGTGCACTTTGAACCGAGCGTGCCATGCTGTAAAAAAAAAACAACTTCCAGTCAGCCTTTTGTGCTGCGGTCCCACACTGACCGCTGCACGTACTGGGCCGGGAGATTGGGGTTAGACAGCCGGCAGGCCCAGCAAGTCATCGTAGCGTGGGGTGGGGGGGGGTACCGTTTCCTGACACTTTGGGGCTTGTGGGTTTCAGAGATAACATTAGAAAGACGGGGCCGTGCCGTCGTCAGGCAACGGCGCCGCAGCATCCTCGCGGTCTCAAACCGTCAAGACGACACTCAGGTTATTTAAAGGAGGATGATTAATGTGTTGGGAAATGGCAAGCACCTGCCCCAGCCGCACTGCCTCCAGTGTGTGTGTCTGTGTGTGTGTGAGTGTGTTTACGTGTGTGTGTGTGTGTGTGTGTGTGTGTGTGTGTGTGTGTATCTTGGCTTCTTTTCATTTTTCTTTTTTTTTTTTCAAAAGTCTTTTGTGTGCATTTTTCACACACATACTGTTTTCTGTGTGTGTGTGTGTGTGTGTGTGTGTGTGCGCGCATTGCGCTGACTGGGCCAGTGTGCTGGCAATTAGAAAAACCACCAGTGGCAAGGTGCACATTAATCATGTTCCTCAGCTGAAAGAGAGAAATGGGGCGGAGATGGGGGGGGGGGGAGAATAATGAGAGAGCGTGTCTGAGGTATTCAGAGCCATCGTGGCGTTTGCTCCCGACATGGTGTTGGAAGCGTTTATGAATACTCAAGGTTGTGACAAAAGGCCCCCACGAATCCACCGGGCAGAGAGAACCAGAGGTTGATCTATCTGTACTTCCTGCACAGCAGGGGGACAACTTCAGCCAAGGAATGTGTCGCGCTTTCATTGTTCCCTTTATCATAAATGTGAAGGGGGAGGTGTGTGTGTGTGTGTGTGTGTGGGGGGGGGGACTAGCTTGTGTGGTTGGCCAAGAAAGAGACATATCAGACACAGGTGAGCTGTCGCTTTTATCCAAGTTTAAGGTTCTGTTAGTCTTAACCATGTGAAATAGAAGATGGATTTAGGCCAAATAGTCCTCAAACACGTCGTCATTGTTCATTCACTGATGTAAGATGCTGTCAAGGCTACAGCAGCCACACCATGTGCTGAAATGCTTCTCCTATGATATTAACACTCACTCCCTCACTGCATTTTTATAACGGGTATTTTGACATTAGCCGTTTGGGATGTTGGACCGTGAAACTGCTCACACAGCAAGACCGGATTTACAAAAAAAAGAACAGGATGTCGGACGTCGATCAATTCTAAAATAGTCGTGTTGTAGGCTGAATTTTTGCTGAAGTGTTGAATTGCTGAAGTAAACTTTCATTCAAATCTACATAAATAGGTCCTTGATTTTTTTTTTTTTACTCATTAATGGAAGACTTTAAGTCAGGTAATGTCTGGACGAGGTCACCGACAAATACCCTCTCCAAACGAATGATGCTGTAGTGCCTTTGAGCAAAGCCCTCATGCTGTTGTTTTTTTACATGTAAGCAATAGATGTCTCTTTATAGCAACCTGATGACCGATTTTCTCTCTTTGCTTCTGTCTTGCAGATGTATGATTGCTGATGAGGTAAGCACACCACAATGCTTTTCCCAGGAACAACAACTACAAAAAAAAAATGAGGCTGGGACTTCACTGCACGCTTTCCAAATTAATTTGTCATCCCCGTGCAGTGCTCCCACGTGCCTAATCGCTTTTGACACCAGAATCATTCTGAGACCTTATTACTCTCGGGCCTCGCATCAGCTCGGCCGTCGTATGCAATTTGCCGCAGAGTTGGCGTCGTGCAATTAACTTGTTTTTCTCTCCCCGGTTTTGGTCGGCCCAGATGGGTCTTGGGAAGACGGTGCAGGCCATCGCCGTGGCGTACGCCTTCCGCCAGGAGTGGCCCCTCCTGGTGGTGGTGCCCTCATCCCTGAAGTATCCCTGGATAGAGGAGCTGGAGCGGTGGATCCCCGAGCTGCAGCCTGGAGACATCAACCTGGTGGAGAACAAGAGCGACACAATGTAGGTCGTCAACCCCCCCCCCCCCCCACACACACACACACACACACACACACACACACTCACACTCCACCTTCATACCTTCAACCAACAACATGCCACTACATGCATGTAGTAACGTGTACTTACAGCTGCGTTAACGCATTTTTTTTGGCCCCTTGTGGGCAGCGGAAACAAGCTGTAAACACAATACTGACATATTATTGCCAAGGCACATGTGTCACACGTCTGACAAACTCGTTAGCAAACATTTGTTTGGTTACACATTTGGCGGATATGAGGCGACGTATGCATTCATTTGGACCCGTGCTTCTGGCCACCTGATGAGTGCAAGTCCAACATTCTCTTGTGTTAGCGCTCTTTTTGGTCTCCACCATCTCCTGAGAGAAATATCCGGCTCTTCAATATTCGAGAATATTCACATTTGAGAAGCTGAAACTAGTAAATATTTAGCATTTTATTTACTTACAAAAGTACCAATGTATCAACTATACATTTGAAGTAATTCTGGTCAAAACCCTTCATGATATCGAGCAGATAGGGACCCACTTTGCACGTTTATGCCCCACAGTCTTGTGCCCAGAATATCTCTAAGCAGAGCACATAATCCCGTGGATTATGTTCATCATACGCAGGATTATGTAAGTGAGAGGTCACAGCCCCTATTTGAACTTAAGTGGAAGATGCAGCGGTGTCCCTTCGGTTCCGACACATACGCCAAGCGATGGTAATACTCTCAAAGCAGTGGGACGAATATATAGAATACAGGTGCTGGTCATATAATTAGAATATCATCAAAAAGTTGATTTATTTCACTAATTCCGTTCAAAAAGTGAAACTTGTCTATTATATTCATTCATTACACACAGACTGATATATTTCAAATGTTTATTTCTTTTAATTTTGATGATTATAACTGACAACTAAGGAAAATCCCAAATTCAGTATCTCAGAAAATTAGAATATTACTTAAGACCAATACAAAGAAAGGATTTTTAGAAATCTTGGCCAACTGAAAAGTATGAACATGAAAAGTATGAGCATGTACAGCACTCAATACTTAGTTGGGGCTCCTTTTGCCTGAATTACTGCAGCAATGCGGCGTGGCATGGAGTCGATCAGTCTGTGGCACTGCTCAGGTGTTATGAGAGCCCAGGTTGCTCTGATAGTGGCCTTCAGCTCTTCTGCATTGTTGGGTCTGGCATTTCACATCATCCTCTTCACAATACCCCATAGATTTTCTATGGGGTTAAGGTCAGGCGAGTTTGCTGGCCAATTAAGAACAGAGATACCATGGTCCTTAAACCAGGTACTGGTTGCTTTGGCACTGTGTGCAGGTGCCAAGTCCTGTTGGAAAATGAAATCTGCATCTCCATAAAGTTGGTCAGCAGCAGGAAGCATGAAGTGCTCTAAAACTTCCTGGTATACGGCTGCGTTGACCTTGGACCTCAGAAAACACAGTGGACCAACACCAGCAGATGACATGGCACCCCAAACCATAACTGACTGTGGAAACTTTACACTGGACCTCAAGCAACGTGGATTGTGTGTCTCTCCTCTCTTCCTCCAGACTCTGGGACCCTGATTTCCAAAGGAAATGCAAAATTTACTTTCATCAGAGAACATAACTTTGGACCACTCAGCAGCAGTCCAGTCCTTTTTGTCTTTAGCCCAGGCGAGACGCTTCTGACGCTGTCTGTTGTTCAAGAGTGGCTTGACACAAGGAATGCGACAGCTGAAACCCATGTCTTGCATACGTCTGTGCGTAGTGGTTCTTGAAGCACTGACTC